>NC_037679.1:37660020-37960020 GCF_003255815.1 Theropithecus gelada
AAAAAAAAAAAAAAAAAAAAAAAAAAAAAAAAAAAAAATCATTAAAGTCAAACGTATTTATTAAATAAAGTCAAATTTTTTATTTTTTAAATTTAAGGTTAGTATTTTAGTGTATCCTTGCCTTAGAAATCTTTGCCTCCCTGAAGATTGGGAAGATTTTCTCCTATATTTTTCCTTCAAGAAGTTTTAGAATTTCACAGTTTGTATGTTATACAGTTTGTGAGAAATTTGTATCTTTCACCAGGTATGTTAGGCAGGATTCTAAGTTCTCCCTGAAGATTTCCCATCTCCCTTGTGTACACAGCCTACATAATTCTTGGATCTGTGAACCTGATATACTTTACTCCTGTTATTAAGTTATGTATATGGTATCGTTGACTCGAAAATAAAGAAATTATCTAGTGAGTCTATCCTGATCACATGCATACTTTAAAAGCAAAGAGTTGGGGGAGAAAAAAAAAAAAAAAGCAGAGAGTTGGTTGGCGCTGGAAAGATGGCGGAAAAGGAACAGCTCTGGTCTGCAGTTCTGAGACCCATGCAGAAGGCAGGTGATTTCTGCATTTCCAGCGGTGGTGCCCTCTTCATCTCATTGGGAGTGGTTAGAGAGTGGGTGCAGCCCATGGAGAGCAAGCAGAAGCAGGGTGGGGCGTCCCCTCACCCTGGAAGTGCAAGGGGCTGGGGACCTTCTCTTTCCCAGCCAAGGGAAGCCCATGAGGGACTGTGCTACCCGGTCCCCCCAGTACTATGCTTTTCCCAGTTTTTGAAGTCCACAGACCCAGAGATTTCTTAATGTGCCTACACCACTGGGGTCCTAGATTTCAAGCACAAAACTGGGCAACTGTTTGGGCGGACACTGAGTTAGCTGCAGTCATTTTTTTTCTCCCTGCATAGCCCAGTGGCACCTGGAACCACATGAGACAGAACCAGTCACTCCCCTGGAAAGGAGTCTGAGGCCAAGGAGCCAAGTGGTCTCACTCAGTGGGTCCCATTCCTAAGGAGCCCAGCAGGCTAAGAAACACTGGCATGAAATTCTTGCTGCCAGCACAGCAGTCTGAAGTTGGCCGGAACACTAGAGCTTGGTGAGGGGAGGGGCGTCCACCATTACTGAGGCTTGAGTAGGCGGTTTTCCCTTGACGGTGCTGAGACTGGAAGGTTTGGACTGGGTGGAAAACAACACAGTGCGGCAAAGTGGCTGTGGCCAGACTGCCTCCCTAGATTCCTCCTCACAGGGCAGGGCATCTCTGAAAGAAAGGCAGCAGCCCCAGTCAGGGGCTTATAGATAAAACTCTCATCTCACTGGGATAAAGCATCTGGGGGAAGGGGCAGCTGTGGGTGCAGCTTCAGTGGACTTATACATTCCTGCTTGCCAGCTCTGAAGAGAGCAGCGGGTCTCCCAGCACAGCACTTGAGCTCCACACTAAGTAACAGACTGCCTCCTCAAGTGGGTACCTGACTCCTGTGCCTCCTGACTGGGAGCCACCTCCCCGCAGGGGTCGACAGACACCTCATGAAGGAAGAGCTCTGGCTGGAATCAGGCCAGTCCCCATCTGGGATGAAGCTTCCAGAGGAAGGAGCAGGCAGCCATCTTTGCGGTTCTGCAGCCTCCCTTGGTGATACCCAGGTAAATAGGGTCTGGAGTGGACCTCCAGCAAACTGCAACAGACGTGCATAAGGGAAGCCTGACTGTTAGAAGAAAAACTAACAAACAGAAATCAATAACAACAACATCAACAAAAGGAACCCCCACACAGAAACCCCACTGAAAGGTTATCAACCTCAAAGATCAAAAGTAGATAAATCCGTGAAGATGAGGGAAAACCAGCAAAAACAGGCTGAAAATTCCAAAAAAACAGAATGCCTCCTCTTCTTCAAATGATCACACTCCTCTCCAGCAAGGGCACAAAACTGGACAGAGAATGAGTCTGACAAATTGTCAGAAATAGGCTTCAGAAGATGGGTAATAAACTCCTCTGAGCTAAAGGAGCATGTTCTAACCCAATGCAAGGAAGCTAAGACCCTTGACAAAAGGTTACAGGAACTGCTAACTAGAATCACCAGTTTAGAGAAGAACATAAATGACTTGATGGAGCTGAAAAACACAGCATGAGAACTTCATGAAGCATATACAAGTATCAACAGCCAAATCAATCAAGCAGAAGAAAGGCTATCAGAGACTGAAGATCAACTTACTAAAATGAGGTGTGAAGACATTAGGAAAAAAAAAAAAAAAAAGAAAAAGAAACCGAAAAAAAAAAAAAAAAAAAAAAAAAGAAACCAAAAAAAAAAAAAAAACGAAAAGGAACCAACAAAACCTCCAAGAAATTTAGGACTATGTGAAGAGACCAAACCTACGATTGACTGGGGCCGCTGAAAGTGACAGGAAGAATGGAATCAAGTGGAAAACACACTTCAGGATATTATCCAGAACTTCCCCAACCTAGCAAGACAGGCCAACATTCAAATTCAGGAAATATAGAGACCACCACTAATATATTCCTTGAGAAGAGCAACCACAAGACACATAATTGTCAGATTCTCCAAGGTTGAAACAGAGGAAAAAATGTTAAGGACAACCAGAGAGAAAGGTCAGGTTACCTAAAAGGGAAGACCATCAGACTAACAGTGGATCTCTCTGCAGAAACCCTACAAGCCAAAAGAGAGTGGGGGTCACTATTCAACATTCTTAAAGAATTTTCAACCCTGAATTTCATATCCAGTCATCTAAGTTTCATAAGTGAAGAAGAAATAAAATTATTTACAGACAAGCAAATGCTGACAGATGCTGTCACCACAAGCATGCCTTACAAGAGCTCCTGAAGGAAGCACTAAACATGGAAAGGAAAAAACGGTACCAACCACTGCAAAAACACACCCAAATACAAAGTCCAAAGACACTACGAAGAAATGGCATCAACTAATGTGCAAAATAACCAGCTAGTGTCATAACAGGATCAGATTCACATATAGCAATATCAACCTTAAATGTAAATGGGCTAAATGCCACAATTAAAAGACAAAGACTGTCAAATTGGATAAATACTGAAGACCCATTGGTATGCTGTATTCAGGAGACCCATCACACGTGTAAAGACAGACATAGGCTCAAAATAAAGGGATGGAGGAATATTTACCAAGCAAATAGAAAAAAAAAAAAAAAAAAAAAAAAGGTTGCAATCCTAGTCTCTGCTAAAACTGACTTTATACCAACAAAGACCAAAAAAGACAAATAAGAGCATTACCTATTGATAAAGGGATCAATGCAACAAGAAGAGCTAATGATCATAAATGTATATGCACCCAATACAGGAGCACACAGATTCATAAAACAAGTTCTTAGAGACCTACAAAGAGACTTAGACTCCCACACAATAATAGTGGGATATTTTAAAACCCTACTGTCAATATTAGACAGATCAACAAGACAGAAAATTAACAAGGTTATTCAGGACTTGAACTCAGCTCTGGACCAAGTGGACTTAACAGACATCCACAGAACTCTCCACCCCAAATCAACAGAATATATATTCTTTTCAGCAACATATAGCACTTATTCTAAAATCGACCACATAATTGGAAGTAAAACACTACTAAGCAAATGCAAAAGAACAGAAATCATAAACAGACTCTCAGACCACAGTACAATCAAATTAGAACTCAGGATTAAGAAACTCACTCAAAACCACACAACTACATGGAAACTGAACAACCTGCTCCTGAATGACTACTGGGTAAATAACAAAATTAAGGCAGATATAAATAAGTTCTTTGAAACCAAAGAGAACAAAGACACAACATGCCAGAATCTCTGGGACACAGCTAAAGCAGTGTTTAGAGGGAAATTTATAGCATTAAATGCCCACATCAGAAAGTGGAAAATATTAAAATCGACACCCTAATATCACGGTTAAAAGAACTAGAGAAGCAGGAGCAAACAAATTCAAAAGCTAGCAGAAGATAAGAAATAACTAAGAGCAGAACTGAAAGTGACAGAGACATGAAAAAACCTGCAAAAAAATCAATGAATGCAGGAGCTGGTTTTTTGAAAACATTAAGAAAATAGACAGACTGCTAGCCAGACAAAGAAGAAAAGAGAAAATCAAATAGACACGTAAAAAATGATAAAGGGGATATCACCACTGATCCCACAGAAATACCAACTACCATCAGAGAATACTATAAACACCTCTACGCAAATAAACTAGAAAGCCTAGAAGAAATGGATAAATTCCTGGACACATACACCTTCCCAAGAATAAACCAGGAAGAAGTCAAATACGTGAATAGACCAATAACAAGTTCTGACATAGAGGCAGTAATAGCCTACCAACCAAAAAAAAAAGGCCCAGGATCAGATGGATTCACAGCTGAATTCTACCAGAGGTACAAAGAGGGGCTGGTACTGTTCCTTCTGAAACTATTCTAATCAATAGAAAAAGAGGGAATCCTCCCTAACTCATTTTATGAGGCCAGCATCATTCTGATTCCAAAACCTGGCAGAGACACACAAAAAAGGAGAGAAAATGCCAGGCCAATATCACTGATGAACATCAATGTGAAAGTTCTCAATAAAATACTGGTAAAGCAAATCCAGCAGCACATCAAAAAGCTTATCGACCACAATCAAGTCTGCTTCATACCTGGGATGCAAGGCTGGTCCAACGTACACAAATCAAAAAACGTAATCCATCACATGAACAGAACCAATGACAGAAACTACATGATTATCTCAATAGATGCAGAAAAGACCTTCGATAAAAATTCAACACCTATTCATGCTAAAAACTCCCAATAAACTAGGTATTGATGGAATGTATCTCAAAATAATAAGAGCCATTTATGACAAACCCACAGCCAATATCACACTGAATGAGCAAAAACTGGAAACATTCCCTTTGAAAATAGGCACAAGACAAGGATGCCCTCTCTCACCACTCCTATTCAACATGGTATTGGAAGTTCTGATCAGAGCAATCAGGCAAGAGAAAGAAATAAAAGGTATTCAAATAGGAAGAGAGGGAGCCAAATTGTTTCTGTTTGAAGACAACATGATTGTTTATTTAGAAAACCCCACTGTCTCAGCCCAAAAACTCCTTAAGCTGATAAACAATTTCAGCAAAGTCTCATGATACAAAATCAATGTGCAAAAATCACAAACATTCCTATACAATAATAATAGACAGGCAGAGGGCCAAATCATGAGAGAATTTCCATTCACAATTGCTACATAGAAAATAAAATACCTAGAAATACAACTTACAAGGAACATGAAGGTTGTCTTCAAGGAGAACTATAAACCACTGCTCAAGGAAATAAGAGAGGACACAAACAAATGGATAAACTTTCCATATTCATGGATAGGAAGAATCAATATTGTGGAAATGACCATAGTGCCCAAAGTAATTTATAGATCCAATGCTATTCCCATCAAGCTACCATTGACTTTCTTCACAGAACTAGGAAACAAAAACAAAAACAAAAACAAAAAAACCCGCTAAATTTCATATGGAACTGAAAGAGTCCCTGTAGCCAAGACAATCCTAAGAAAAAGGAACAAAGCTGGAGGCATCACGCTACCTGACTTCAAACTATACTACAAGGCTACAGTAACAAAAACAGCATGGTACTGGTACCAAAAGAGATATATAGACCAATGGAACAGAACAGAAGCCTCAGAAATAACAGCACACATCTACAACAATCTGATCTTTGACAAACTGACAAAAACAAGCAATGGGGAAAGGATTCTGTATTTAATAAATAGTGCTGGGAAAACTGGATAGCCATATGCAGAAAACAGAAATTAGAGCCCTTCCTTACACATTATACAAAAATTAACTCAAGATGGATTAAAGACTTAAATGTAAAACTTAAAACTGTAAAAACCCTAGATAAAACCTAGGCAATTCTGTTTAGAACATACACATGGGCAAAGACTTCATGACTAAAACACCAAAAGCAATTGCAACAAAAGCCAAAATTGACAAATGGAATCTAATTAAACTAAAGAGCTTCTGCTTAGCAAAAGAAACTAGCATCAGAGTAAACAGGCAACCTATAAAATGGGAGAAATTTTTTTCAACTTATCCATCTAACAAAGGGCTAATATCCAGAACCTACAAGGAACTTGAACAGATTTACGAGAAAAAAACAAAACAAAACAAAACAAAAAATCAAAAATTGGACCAAGGATATGAACAGATATTTCCCTAAAGAAGACAATTATGCGGCCAACAAACATGAAAAAAAACTCATCACTCATCATTAGAGAAATGCAAATCAAAGCCACAATGAGACACCATCTCACACTAGTTAGAATGTCAATCATGAAAAAGTCTGGAATCAACAGATGCTGACGAGGATGTGGAGAAATAAGGATGCTTTTACGCTGTTGGTGGAAGTGTAAATTAGTTCAACCATTGTGGAACACAGTGTGGCGATTCCTCAAGGATCCAGAACCAGAAATACTATTTGACCTAGCAATCCCATTACTGGGTATATACCCAAAGGATTATAAATCATTCTACTATAAAGACACATGAACGTATATGTTTATTGCAACACTATTTACAATAGCAAAGACTTTGAGCCAACCCAAATGCCCATCAATGACAGACTGGATTAAAAAAAATGTGGCACATATATACAATGGAATACTATGCAGCCATGAAAAAGGATGAGTTCGTGTCCTTTACAGGGACATGGATGAAGCTGGAAACCCTCATCCTCAGCAAACACAGGAACAGGAAACCAAACACCGCATGTTCTCACTTTTAAGTGGGAGCTGAACAATGAGAACACATGGACACAAGGAGGGGAACATCACACACTGGGGCTGTTGGGAGGTGGGGGAAAGGGGAGGGAGAGCTTAGGACAAATACCTAATGTATGTGAAGCTTAAAACCTTGACGACAGGTTGATAGGTGCAGCAAACAACCATGGCACATGTATACCTATGTAAAAAACTTGCGTGTTCTGCACATGTATCCCAGAACTTAAAGTAAAATAAATGGAAAAAAAAGCAGATACTTTTCTCTGGAGGAGATGAGGGAGTCAAAGGGCATCATTGTGTGAGCAACTAGAGAGGGATGTGACTTGAGGAAGGTTCTTCTTTGCTGAGACATGAAGCAAGGGTTGGAGACTGGCCTTCAAGAGCTGATGCTGTTCACTTCTTCCTTCTTTTCAGAAAAAGAATCTGTGACTCCAGGAGATTAATGAGCTTATCCACTGTCACAGTGCTATTAAATAACACTGATTACAAATTCAAAATCATTTTTCACTGATTACAAATAATGTCTGTCCATTCTGCCACATTAGCTTCCACGGGTTTCATCTGTCAACTGTGATGTCTGAGATGCAATCATCAAGATCTAAACATAATTAATTTTTTATATCAGACTATCACACAGTGCAATGAGATACTAAACCAATATCTGAATACCCAAAGAGTGAATAAAAGAGTCTAGAAACTCTGTTTATTGTTTTAAGTCCCCTCATTGCCCACCATATGATGCTGTACACTCTTCCACTGGTTCTGAGTTTGCTGTCAGCAAGAGATAGTTAAAAACTTGAAGAATGATTATATAATAATTGACTCTTTGTTCTTTAAGGTATATGTGGATCATCTGAGGATTTGGTTAAACTGTAGATTTGGGTTAATAGTTTAAAGATAGGCCTGGGTCTGCATTTCTAATGAACTCCTTGCTAATGGAGATGCTACTGCTCCACAGAACACACTGAATTAGTGCATTTGTTAAAAACAAAAAATGATAGGGAACTTGAATTTGACGTAGAGTATAGGAAGAGTCCAACAGAAGTAGAGCCATTCAGTGTTCCCAGTGATATCAATATACCCATGTATGAAGGGATCCCAAATATTCAAAAAAATTATTTATATAGATTTTTTGAAACTCATCTATAAAAATCAAGTTTCACTAGAATGAAGCTGGTGGTGGCAAAAGACCTATTTGTAGTACCCTGAGATGATTAGGGCTTAGAATAGTATGAAATATAAAGTTAACTTTGAGAGAAAGGAACATATTGTCTACTATCAGTTTAATATTTTATGTCTTTGAAAAATAAACAATATTCACTCATCTGTTTCAGGGCTAACTTTTAATGACAAAGTTAATATATTGCTAATTTGTGATATAATTAATAGCTTCTAATCCTTTGATTAGACAAAGATTACTTTACAAGGAGTTCATTAAGCTCTGATAATAAATTCAATCCCTGGATTATGCTTTTAGTATGAAATGCAATATGGGTGAGACATTTCCATCTCTCATTTAATCAAATGCAGAAAAATGCTGCCACACTTGAAAACTCTTGAACATCTTTTTCGGTTGGTTGGTTTTTAGACAATACAACCAATGTATTGAACTGATGTACAAAGCATTCTTAAAACTCACAGATTTGTACAATAGAGTGTATACTTATTTTCATGATATATTTATTGGAATATATTGGTTTTATGGAAAACATTCTATGATGTAAATGTACATTGAACATAACATCTTCAACAACATCTTAAAGTTTCAGCTGAAATGTACTATGATATTGGGTTTATTAAATACATTTGTGAATACCAATGCATACATTTTTCTCTGGAAAGTCTAATTCTGAGTGTCTCAAATTGATGCAATTTGATTAATCTCTTAGAATTTAGGGCTTAGGTTTTGCTGGGACAAGAGCTGTCTCTGGGGAGAAAATTCGTTTGACTTACATAGAAAATTTCATATAGAAGAAGCTGTTATTTGAACGAAGATTTTGTTTATAAACAGTGCCTCAAAAATCCAGGTGGAGTGTTATTTACCAAGAAATGAAAATTTTGGAGCTGGTTTATGATGTTTATAAAGAAAACAAAGACAGATAATTTATCTCATTCTAAATACTCTCCTTTATGTCTTTGTCATGTTATCTGACATTCTATTTATGTTATTAAAAAATGAAGTTCAAGAATGCAAATTAGATTGCCAGGGATGAAAGTATGTTTTTTAATTAAATTTGAACTCTTGATCCACTTTATTCTCTTAGCATTTGAATAATCAATATTCCTTTTTATGACAATTCTGCTGGGCCATGGCAGCTGACATGTCTAAGACAGCAGTTTTCTCCAACTTCTTTAAGAGTTTTCAGATCTATATAGATATCATTTTTCTCATTGTCAATAAGTGGTAAGAAAGGACTTAATGGTAATTTTCCATTAGGTTTATCTTTAGAGGGTCAGTGCAGTGCAATTCAAACAACAGTTTTAAAGTCAGATTTTGGTAAAATTCCTGTTTACTAACTGCATGGACTTAGATAATTATCAATTGCTCAGTTTTATCAATTAGTAATTAATAATACATAATGCATATATCTTACATAATAAGGATTATGTAAAATTGTGTAACAGGACATCTACAAAACACCTAGCACAACTTCTGATCCATAGTGATGTGTGATAAATGTGTTCAGTCTTCCTCTCTTTACTTTTGTTATGTCTCTCCCTCAAATTTATGAAGTCCTTACTAAGATAACTTCTATTGGTTGTCAATAATCTATATTTGGCAAAACACTTTGTAGGTTGATTTTCCAGTCCCTCAGAATATACTTTCCATTCTATATTGAAAGAGAAACAAAACCTAATCCAACTGTGAATCATGTTAAAATAAAACTATGTTCATGTGAGTGTAAAGACATTCAAACTTCCTCAAAATGCATTGTATTTATAAACACAATGTTGAAATATTTAATAGCTTTTCTCTTTCAATCAATTTCATTGAACAAATGTTTCTTAGTTGTTTTGATGTCAATTCTATTCAAAACTTTCCTGCCTCTTATTTTGATATAACAGTGATTGTCTCAATAATGCATTTTTTGGAATATAGCACCTACTTGATAATGCTATTTTAATGCTAAGAAAACATTTTCATATAGACCATTGGTAGGTAGGTATGAGGACCATCAGGGGCACAATTAAATAATCGCAAAGTATTTTAGTAGAAGACAAGCAGGCTAATGATATGGATTTTCATCTTGCTCTAGCATATTTCTATTTAAAACACCATTAGGAACCATTTCTCCATAGATCCCCTAGATACCCCAGGGATCCCTCATCCTCCATAGAACACCCACAAAAATGAATTGATGTATTATTTGGAAATTCATTCATTCAAAAATATTTATTGAGCCCTGACTATGTGCCAATATTGTTGGAGCACTTAGGATGCATCAGTGTCCAAAACAGACTATAATCTGTTATAAAATCTGTGGAGCTTACATTTTGCTGGATGATGGTGAGATAAGCAATAAGTAGTAAACATAATAAATAAAATATACACTTCGTTTAAAAGTGATAGGTGCTTTGAAAAAGAAAGAAGAGCAGCTAAGAGGGTACACAAACACTGTGAAAGCAGGTGGGTTGCAGTTGACCAATGGCTGATGACTTTAAGATTATATTAAACAATACACTAGGAAGTCAACAAATGAGACCAGAGCTAGGAAAGGACTACATTCAAATACAATGAAAAAAAAACCATTGCTTGTTATGCCAGTTACTGTTCTCAGTTGAAAACAGCTCAGAAATTTATTAAGGTACATTAGGTAGCCCAAAGTATCATCCAGAGATCCAAAACTCAGCCAGGAAAAATGCTTAACCATGCTAGGTGATCTATTGCAGAAAAAAAGTTGCCATCACATGCAACCAGCACAAATAACACAGTTGTTGGAGTCAACACAGTTTGCGCTGATGATACGAATGACCTAACCACAAACTTCCACCACTGCTACCTTCAAAGGGTCATGCTCTTTCACCACCATGCTCATGGAAAGATGGATTCTGTACATGCCTCGTTTCTCCTACTTGTCTCATAAAGATTCCTGTTGTTTCTTCTAGCTGGCTCAAACAGTTTTGTTTAGTTGGCAGAGCCTGGGTCACTTCCCAGTGCTCTATCTGCAAGTGGAGCTGGCACAAGAAATCCTGGGGTCTACCATAGTAGGATAGGACTGATAGTGTGGGAAATGCCCTAAATACCCAAGAGGCATTTAAATGATTTGGGGCAAGCCAAACATTACAAATATCCACTATGGCTAGAAATCACTGATTAACTTTTGAGTCGTATATTTTTATTTTTTACCTTACTCTTGACTATAGTTACCCCCCAACCCCACAGACTCATAATATTGTAGCTCTCTATATTTCAATAGCAAGGTTTTAGAACATTTTAGTTTTCAGGGAACATGGATTTTTCTTTCACAAAGGATAAAGGTAGAAAATCGGTTGATATTAATAACAGTTTTCATGGTTATTACATTTGAGTATCTAGGAAAAGGTGAGAGAAGTTTTCTTGAGGAGTACAAACCAGTTGTAGTTTAAACAAAAATCCCTAGAGTTTGATAGGCTATAGGAAGTAGGCGCTTTAGTTAAGCAGTCTCCCTTTTCACATATTTATTTCTTCATAAAAACAGATTAATAATATATTCTTCTCAATCACAGCTTGTACTATTAAAGAATCAATGATTCTCTTAAAAATTACGTGAATTGTGAAAATCAGTTACAGAGTTATATACTATAAACCTCAAAGTACGTACATTAGTTATGATTTATGAACTATGTATATTCATTTAAGAATAGTAGTTTTCTATTCTCAAAGACCTTAGCTTTTTTCCTCCCTTTCTTAATTCTAATTATTTTCATCTATAAAATATTTATCATGAATTCTTAAATACAATATGTGTTTAAATACTTTACCTATATTTATAAAGAAGTCAAGCAGAAGGTTGTATCATAATGATTTCACCTCATTTAAGTAAAATGAAACTGAGCCAAAAACAGCAGTGAAATCTTAGCTGAAGACAGTAACAGAACAGTTTTTGTTAAATAGGTCATCATTAAAGAAAGGCAGGAAGGGAGACAAAGACTGCAAGTCTGAAACTGGAAGACTGATATATGTGAATATGTTGAAGAATATGGTAAATCACATTGGAGATAGGCAGATCCTTAAAGAATAAACCATTTAGCGCAAAATGAACATACTGAAAGATGGAGCATGTTTATTGAAGACAAATTCTTCTATTTCATTTCCAAGCCGAAGCCCTTAAGGGCTGCTATTATTCCCTCAAAGAGTCACCCCTTTGCTCTCTAGGCTGTTCAGGCCACAGCACCTGACTCTGCAAGAAGGATGAATTCTAATTGTGGCCTTTGAGAGACTGCAAAGCAAATGCTACTCACTTCCATAGACTTATTACTGGATGTTTCTATGCAAGACTGGCAGAAAATTGGGCCACGCATGAGTTCCTTTAGAATTAGCCAGACTACAACTTACCACAATTGAAAAGACTTTGTCGTAGTTGCCAAGGATGTTTGGACAAGCCAGATTTCCACATCTTCTCACAGGGGAATGCTGACACATTTGTCACTTCCTAAATCAATCAGTAGCCCTGTTGTTTTGCAAACTTTACCAATGGCAGATATACTCTCCCCAGAGATACTGAGAGCCTGGCTGAGAAGGCTGGGCAATCTGCAGAGATATGTAACGCAGACAGTTTTCCCTTGAGCTAAGAAACTTCAAATACTATTATGATGCAATGTCTTTGACTGTAAGCAAAGGAATTTTCAGAATAAACCATTCTTATATGCTTGGCAGTATAATAAATGCAACATGCAGATAGATTAATCTGATCATTATCCAAAGAATGGAATGGAAGAGAGAGCCTTGCCTGTCACACCTTCAACTATGTCAAACACAGCAACGAAATAAAACAACATGAATTTATTTGGAACACAATTTATCATTCTTAGTGTTTTCTCACATGTGTCAGCTCGTTTGACTACAACAACCTCCCATGCCTTGAGACAATATAGTATGTGATTGAGCACAGGAGTAAGAACCAGAAGATATAGGTCCAAGACACAATTATATTTATCTGTGTGTCATTAGCATCTCAGTCACATTGTGTACAAGATAATGTGAGGATAAGTGAGACAATGAATGAGCAACTGCTTTGTAAAAGGCTCTACACATAGAAAGTGATGCTATTATTATTGAAGTGGACAATACCCTCGTAAGCCAGGCTGGATACCATGTTTTATCCAGCCTCAGACTTCAGTGAAGATTGCCAGAAATATAAGAAGGAAACACAATTTAAAAAAAATACAGACCTCTGTGGACACCAGGGTGAGGTTTTTGAACTATTCTTATTTGGGCTTTAAACGAAAAGACGACCCTTGAAGCCTGGAGAAATCTAGGACATCTGAGTTATATAAGCTACTCTTTGAAATGCAGCAATTATTTTTGGTCAGATAACACTGAAGGAAAGTTTTTGTAATTCTGTTGTATGTGGAACAAACAGTACCTGTTCAGGTACTGGGAACTGAATGCTTCTTTATTTGTAGAAACAGAAGCTATGAGGTGGCAGTTTTGACATGTTTATAAAGCTATGAACACAAACAGAAAGAGAGATTATTATTTGACAATAATTTTATTTTCAGAGTTGAGAGCAGTTGAGTTTCAATTTCTCATACAAATATTAAATGTGTATGCATGCACATACCCATATATCACCAATGCAAAAAAAAAAAAATGCTTACTATAGAGCAAGGCTTAGGAATTTGGATGAAATTGTAAACACTATTGAAGCTGCTCTAATTTTAAATTCCCTCTTGCAGCTGCAGCATCCTGCCCTAATCTCTATGAATACAACATATCCATTTAAATAAAAATAGTTATCTGCACCATTCTTCCCTTTACCAGCTGCAGAACTATCATAAGCCTTTGTTTATTCTCTATTATATATATATAGAAATAAAGTCATTTAAAATTAAAATAATAATGCCCCCTTTTCCAGTCTCTAGATCCTGTCAAGTTTAACCTAATGTAAATTAATGTGACTGGTTTTATATTTAACAAACCAATAAATCTGTTGTTTCTGTGAACTGGAGAGGAAACAGTTTCTGAGCAGGGGGCTTTCTCTCTATTGTTCACAGGTTTTTTCTCTACAGTCAATTGGCTAGTTGACATCCTTTATAGTAGTTCCTGAACACCCTATAGTCTTTCTCTCCTCTTATCTTTGTAAAACTTTCTTTCTCCTATTCATCTCTGGAAAATCTGTCTTCACACTCCATTACGTAGTTACTTCTCAGAGAGAGATCACTTTCGGTGCCTCTCTTTTGTGCTCCTAAAGCACCACGAGCCTCTCTCCTACAGTAACATGCATTTCACTAGAGCTCAATTTGAGCAGAAGTCCTATCTATATTTTCCCCATCATTGTACTCTTAGCACAGATCACACAGATGCTTGCTTAAAAAATAGTTGAAAAAATGGAAGATAGGGATGAGTGTGTCACCTACTATATTGCCTGTGTACTCTAATGCCTAGTACTCTGTTAGCACAGAGACGGTGCTTAGTAAGAGGGATGTGTTGGCCAGAAGAGGAAGACAACTGTGAGGGCACAAGAAAAGACAATCCATTCATTATTCTCATTGCCATTAGAATGAAGTTAGTAGTACCTATGGCTGTTAAAGTTCATCTTGGTTCACACCTTGCTTGTCTATCCTGCTTCATCTTTTGCCTCTTACCAGACATCTGCTCTCCCTGCATACCACTGTCCACTGCATAACTGCAGGCCTCATCATTCAAGCTCTCTCTTTGCCAAAACTTTGCATGTTATTTCTTCTATTGGAAAAACACTTCATAACTTCCTTGCCTTGCTTCCTCAAAGTTCGGGTGTTACCATAGTTATTGCTTTCTCAGAAGACCCTTTCCTGATACACCAGAATAACATTAAATGAGGTTTTTTCATGTGCTGTTTTTGCATACTGAGCTGACCCTGGTTTAATAGCCAGATTGTACTGCAAATTATGTGATTTCCAGATTTTAAACCCCTTTCTAATGTATGATTTCAAGTGCCATTTCAGTTAAGATAAAGCCCAAACTTCTTAACATGGAACAGAATGTTCTTGGGGATCAAACCACTATTTGGTATTCCAGCCTCATCGCAGCCTTAAGACCTTTGGCCATAATGTTCCTTCTATTTGAAAAATTCTTCTAGCTTTCCTGATTTTTTTTTTCTTAACTTTTTGTCCTCTCTCAGAGCACAGAGCCTCCTCTTTAACCCAGCAACCAGTTAATTCCTAGTTCAAAATATCTGTTGTACAAACGGATGAACTAGCACTGTGCAGCTAACTATATTCTCCGACACAATCAAGCCACAAGCATATTAGACTTTAGTAAAATCTATGTATGTTTTTACAAAATATTTAATATAAATCATATGCTTTTAAAAAGTCTGGTATCCTGCAGACGAATTATAGATTTATGTACCTGGTCTAATACTTCTCTCTTCTCCTCCATTAGTCTGTAACAGTTAAGACCCAGAGATTTGTTGTTTCTGTCTCCTTCTATCAGTTAAATCCTTCAACAAGGATATCAAGGTATTTAAAAGGGAAGATGCTGTTTAGCCCACTGGAGTTGAGAGTGCATAAATTTAATGCCCACATCAATAATTATGCAAGGTTATATTGTGGACAAATTGTATAAACTAGATGCTCATTATTTTAATTAAACTCCAGAGCTATTCCAATTAAGACAGCTGTAGAATGATATGCAGGGAGAGAAAAATGAAAGTAGGGATTTTGAGTGTCTGAAGAAAAAAAAAAGATAATGGGGAAACTGAATAATCAATTTGATATTATATAACAAAGTCAACTTGAGAAGTCAGATTGCAGGAACTGTTTTTCTCAATTTTCTATACTGCAAAAAGCATACTATATGCTTTAACGAGCTAGGTCTTCCTTGTGCCTAGGGAACAACCTATAGGAAAGACTAAGAGCTGCTTAGTAAGCCTGCTGTGCAGATACATGAAATGTTAGGAATACAAATTAAAATGTTACACAAAAGGCACTGGTGAGTCAGTGAAGGGATTTAAAAGAAGAGTTGAATAAAGTGTGATTATTTTGTTTGAGATTTCAGCTGATTGAAGTCAGGGATAATTAATAATGTATCAAAAAAGATTTAGATTATCATGGACTCTATCTTTTACAGACATAAGAAAATGACAGTATTCATATTCAGATCAACCACATATTAAACTTCTGCTGTATGTCAGTTCAACTACTGCTTTTCTATATTTTACCTCTAATCTCACAATCTTATGAGATTCAGATGGGTATTATTATTACAATTTTAAAGATGAGGAAATTAGTAGCTGCCCCAGTGTCACACACACATTAGAGGTCAGAATTGGAATTTGAATCCAGGACACTACATTCCAAAGACCAGGTCATTTTCTAGCCACAGGTCACATTAATTTATTATTCCTGACAATAATCATATTGATTCAGTGCCATCTTCTTCATTGTATAGATGAGAAAACAGAAGCCCAGAAGAGTTCAGTAACTAACATAACACCATATCCTTAGTCAATGGTAAACCTGAAATTTGAACCTTGGTCTTTTTCGGTCTCAGGCAGTCTTTTACCTTTTAGCTTAGCTTTAATGTGGTAACTGTCTTATACTTTGGTAACTTTGTGGGTGAAATGGTAAAGAATCATTCATTTTTATATAATTAAGAGAGTTATTTTTAAATGTGTAAATACTGCATCTGGAAATTGTGGCTACACATAAAAGAGATTTCTTAAAGTTGAGCTCACAGACAGGCTTACATTTCAGTCTGATTTTGCTCTTTGCAAGTAATATCCACTTCAGGCATTTGAAATAAGTTGGTGCTGAGGACTATTGGGTCAAGTTGTTGAAATTCTGAATTGATTTATTGATTAATCTACTACAATAGAATCTCACGTATTTTGACTAAAAAGATATGCCCTCTTTCCAGTTCTGTCACTTTCTAAGCATGTGACATTAGGCAAGTTCCTTAATCTTTCCATGCTTCATTATATATTTATGATTCTTAGACCAGTGTTGGTACAAAGTAAAGGTGGTTCTTTTTCTTAAACCCTCATCATCTCAGATACTTACAGATGAAAAAGATGAAACACTCTGTGTGGTCTAAGAAGTTAACCTGACTCTTCAAAGTGGTTTTTTCAAAGCTTCTGCTGGATTTTTGAACTTGTAAAGGGAAACCCAGACCTCAATTGACAGCAGAGGCATTGGAGAGTCAAATTTATTTGCATTAGGAAATGAGAAGGATACTTGTTAATATCCTTATGGGGTTTATGTTTGTATGTTTTTTGCTTTTAACAGGAAAGAAAAGAAAAGGGGTGAATGAGTTACACAGAATCACTAAATCTCACAGTGGTCTAAGCACAAGAAATAATAATAATGATATTCAACTGAAAGGTCTTTTTGTCCCTCTGATGTAAACAACATTCATTTTCCCCAAATTTTAGTCACACAGAAACCTTGGATAAATATAATATATATATGAGAAAAAAGTGCCATTGAGCTTCAGAGAAGAGATTGATGACATCTACGTGGGATGTGAATTACTAGTAAATATGATGGGAGGACATTTCTGGCATAGGATGAAATGAAATAGATCGATGAAAGCAATAAAGAAAAGGAAATGTATATCAAGCAATACTTTGCTGTTACTGGGAACTGGAGTGCCTAAAAGGAAGTAATCAGGATTAAAATCAGAAAAATTATGCAAGAAATATTGAATATCGGGCAAAGATGTTTGAGTTTGTCGATAGTTAGCAGAGAGCCACCGGAGAATTTTGAAGAACTGATATGGTCAGAATTAACTTTCAGTATACAAGATGATCAAGTCTTAGAGGTCTACTGTATACACAGTGTCTGTAGTTAACATATTGTATACTGAAAATTTTGGTAAGAGGGTAGATCATATATTGGGTTACTTTTACTTCTACTAATAATAAATGAAGGGGATAGGAGGAAACCTCTGGAGGTAATGCATAGGTTTATGGCATAGATTGTAGTGCTGGTTTCATGGGGGTATAAAAATCCCCAAACTCAACAATCTGTATATGTTAAATATGTTCACCTTTTCATATGTAAATCATACCTTAGTAAACTTTAAAAATAGTTAAACTTCAATAAGATTAATCTGATAATAAGGTCTTGTGGGGGTTGGAGAGAATCTGGATGAGACAAGTTAGGAAACTGGGACCACCTATCGGGGGGAAGATAAAGAGAATATGAACAAGCATAAGATGCAAGAAGGAAATGAGAAACAGAATGAGAACCAGCAGGGCTTGGTCACCAATTAGAAATTGAAGATACAGAGAAGCAGTCAGAGATGACTTAATCCTGGTGTCAGTAAATAGAATTAAGGAAGCCAGAAAAAACAGACAGGATTGGGAAAAGGGAATTGAGTTTTGTATATACTGAATCTGAGGCTTAAGGAGGATATCAAAGCGAAGAAATCTAAGAGAAATTAGAAGTATAGTCTGGACTACCAATTTCTTCGTGGAAGGGCAAAAAAAGAATTCATTCTCCTTAGAGGAAAGATACAGTTTGATGTACTCAAAGAATACAAATGTTTAGGAAGGGGAAGGAACAAAATTATTTTTAAATGATATAATATAGCTGATCAATATTATTGCAAATACTTTAAATGCGTATGATGTACATTTTGCTATTCCTAAACCACAGACATCTCTTATTTATCTGTTGGAAGGCAATCTTAATTCATGTTTAAAATGGAATGGTCAGAAATGACCATTATGACTCTTGCAATCTAAATCTCATCTGTTATAAGACTCTTTATACTCTGCAGACACTTTCTATTGTTAAATTACATATTTTAATCAAATATTATTCATGCCTTACTATCATTTGTAGACCTGCTTCTGTATTAATCACCTTAAAATTTATATTTTACACTTAAATTCAAATTTTCTGAGATGTATTGCCAGAGTTTTACCACTATTTCTTGATATGTTTAAAGGTTTTGATTCCTTTTTGTCTCATTGTATCTATAGCTTACTTCAGCATAACATTACTTTGATGTCTGCTTGAAATTACTTGGTAGTACACAAATTTGATGAAGATATTAATGACAAAACACAGAAAATCTCTTGTCATTTTTTGTGGTCTCAGAGGTTTGAGTGTGTAAGGTAAAGATTACTTAAGAATAATTAAAGTGGTATTTGGTAATGGTTTTCTTCTTACGGAGATCTGGCTTTAGGTATACATGGTAAACCACGGAGGTGATTTAAGTCTTCAGCATATCAAGTGTCTTAAGTCACTTTGAGCTGCTATTACAAAATACTGTAGACTGGGCAGCTTATAAACAACATAAATGTACTTCTTAAATTTTTGGAGGCAGGACGTCTGAGGTCACTAGGGTGCCAGCATTGCCTGGTTCTAGTGAGGGCCCTCCTTCAAGTTACAGACAGCCTTCTCCTTTTATCCTCATATGGTAGAAAGATGGGAAGACAACTCTCTGTGGTCTCTCTTATGAGGACACTCATTCCTTCCAAAAGTTTCACCTCTGAATGCCATCACATTTTGCATTAGGATTTCAACATACGGATTTTGGGGGGACACAAGCATTTAGTGCACAACACGAGGCTCCTCCTTCTCTATATGTGGTTTTATGGTATAATTTTTTATGGTAAAAAATATATTTATGGCAGTTTTATTTGGAAATTAACTGTTAAGATATATCTAACTATACAGAAAATATTTTAGTCTCTTCCAACATCTACTTATAATTTGCTTTTCCTTGGACACAAGTCTACCTGATCATGCCTGTTTTCTTTGCCACATTTGAGGCAATGCTGTCCATCTTCTTCCTTTTTTAGAAATTAGTTCTCACTTAGGCTTCAGCAACATTGAACACTGATGGTTTTCTCCTATCACTCTGAACTACCTGGTGAACACCTGGCTGACGTTACCTTTTTGATCTACATACTAGTGAAATTGATCAGCTTCCATGGCTTTATCCAGTCTTCTATAGGGATTCACCCATTTTCTTCCTTGGGGTATATATTCTACATAGCCATCCTTGACCTTTCATATTTATTCTGAAACCATATCCTTCCCAATCTATGTCACAGGACTACTTTCTGTATACTCCTACTGACCCCATTACTGCTACTATAGACTATGCTATTATCTTTACTTTGTAGATTGTTGAAACAAACTTCTAATTGATTATCTTATCCTATCTCTCATTACCTACTTTACTATGCCAAAGATATAGTGTAAGGCACATATGTGAGTATGCACGCACTCCTTCCAGTACTTTCTTAACATGCCAGCCAAGGCCCTGAACAAATTTACCATAAACTCCTTTTCAGAGTAAACCCAAATCCTCTCACCCTAGCAATATGTACTCTTTACTGATGAGCGTGCACCTTGAACCTTGTTTCTATTCCTTTGCTCATGATCTTTCATCTTCCCAGGACATATATCCACTCCCTTATATAAGTGCTACATAAGTTCCTACCCATTTTTAAAAGCTTAGCATAAATTTCACCTCCTGTAGCTTTCTTTTGATTCCTCTGTCAGAATCACTTTTTATCTTTCTCTGTGTTTCCACAGCTGTGTGTATTCACCCCGATTAAAAAGAACTCATCACATTGTTTTTTTAGGAATTTGTTTTTACATCTAGCTGCTTATAGAAAACTGAGAGTTGCTCACAGGTAGATATGCCTTATTTCCCTGTGACCTCAATGTCAAATATAGTCCTTAGCAGACTCCCAATAATTGGATAATGACTTTCACTGTAAGAGGCACAGAAAAACCACCGCAGGAGAATGGAGAACCAGACCCAAGAGGATTAAAAGCTATTTAATGTTAATATTGTTCACATAAATATTACTATGATCACAGAAAATGTCATTAACAGGACTGGGTTGAGGGAGGGAAGCTGCAACTCTTCTGGAGTGCTAGTTGTTATTGAGGAGGTAGTCCTAAGGTTATGTAGTTGGGAACATGGGAGCCAGAGTAGACAGATGAAGGTAGAAGTTAAAGTAACAGATCAGTTTCAGTAATAGAAGATGGCGTTTAAATTTTAAAAGGCTACTAATAAATCTGAGATTTCCAGAAATTCAGGACAAACTGATACTAGCCACCCATTGGACGAGATTAAGCCTCTTTTCATTCATACATCTCCCTTCCCTATAATATTTTTAGTCTTATTTTTTCTTTGTTCCTGTTTGTGTTCACATCATTTCTCTACATATAACAAAAATACATATGAGGTGGGAAGGGAGTAAGATTAGGGATGGCAACTAGTAATTTCTTGGGACATATATGCTTTCCTCAGTTTATTCTATATCAGAGAAAGTTGTGCTGGCTACCTTGCCAAGTCAACCCCCAAATCTCAGTGGTTGAACACAATCGAGGTTTACTTCTTGCTCACATAAATTCCAGTTGGCCCTGGGGGACAGTAAAGTGTGTGGTATGTCCAGGAGAGGGGATTTCTGCTCCAGATAGTCATTCAGGAACCCAATCTGTTAGAGATTTTGCTTTCTTCAGCATAGAACTCAAGCAACTGGACATTTCTAACCATAATGTAATCTAGAAATATACCCAGGAGAAAAGGGAATAGCTAATCTTTACCACAAATAATTACAAGTGATGCTACCTAGAAGTGGCAAGAAGAAAGTGTGAGCTATTATATCTGTAATCATATACAAATATACATATACATATGTGTGTGTCTCTATGTCTATATACATATAAAGCAACAAAACCAATTGACAGAATATTCTTCTAAAGAATAACAGTATCTAATAACATACTTTTTGAATGTCTCCATATGATATCAATAGGCTATACTTCAGTAAATTAATTTTATAGTTTGGAATCAATGACTATATATATATATATATATTTTTTTTTTATTTTTTGCTTATTCCTTTAAGAATAGAGTAGTGAGAACTTTAAATCACACTTGCCTAAAGATTCAAAAGTAAAGCTTTTGTGGGTGCAAGTGATTTACACGTCATATAAATTATCTTATTTGTGTTCTGAGGCACTGAAAACAGCATAAAAAAGCAATACAGACATCTTATTGAATGAATATAAAAAATCTTATTGTAAGTACACACATTGCTGGAGCATTGAAGAGTAAATAATACAGATTTGCTTGATGTTTGCATAGCTCAGTCTGCAATTCTACAATGAGACATTTTACAGAAAAATTAATTTTTCAAAATAAAAAAATTGCTTTAAGTCTAATAAACACAATATCAGATTAACCCATTGCTTTCTATAATACATTTGTGTGTATATATACATATATGTAAATAGATATATGTGTGTGTATATATATATACACACATACATATATATACTCATACTACCTTCATAATTGTTGTACCTCAACCCTGGGCAATCAGTGAACTCTAGTAGGAAGACCCAGCATTCAAGTTTGTAGTTGATGAAAATGAAACACAGGCCTCAGATTATTTTTCTTAGGGTTAAGTAAGAGGGAAATAAGCCTCAGCATTTTTTTAAATATCATCCCAGGACTTACTCTACTCTGTTGTAAGCGACTTCCCCACACATTGCACATACTTAGTCATAGAATTATGAGATTGCAGATTTATTTATTTTCCCTCTGCGACAAATCAGCAGTATGACTCAGAACTCGTATCACTGGGCCAATGTTCTGTGTGTTCCAGAACTGAAAGATACTTGCCTCCTTCAAAGTTGACTTCTTCATGCCTTTCCTGTCAGTTACTCTGTATTCAATATGTCAACTTCAAGTTAAACTGTACCCCAAGAGCATGGTAAACGCATTTGATGCCTGGGGCGGTGAATGTCAATTAGTTACAAGTGTTCAAAAGGTTCATGACTGGCAGGTTACATTATTTCTGAATGAGGATTTCCAATTGCTTTAAAGGCATTTTCAATAACGTCAACAGGTGGCAAAACTGTTGAATTATTTTGCCACTTATCTTTGCTATCATTCCACTAGAACCCTATGCTTTTCTAAGGTGTCTAACAAAGCCTGGCGCTGGCCTGGGTGTAATGAAAATTTTCTTTCCTTGTTTTCCTTGTTTTTTATTCTTACAAAAGTAGTAATGTAAGTACAAAGAAAACCTTTAATCACTTTCAAGGAAGGGCTTAAAAAGTCAAAATGACTTACAGCAGCTTCTCAAATTTTCATGGGCATAAAAATCAACTGAGGATTTTGTGAAAAGGCACATTATGTATGATTCAATACGTGTTGAAATCACCTTAGACTGTATATTTCTAACAAGATCCCAGATAATGCTATTGTTTCAGGTCTACAGACAAAAATTTGAGCAGTGAGGAACAATGTCAGTGGTCTACAAGACTAAGGCTTGGGCACTATCCTAAAACATATCTACATATTTAGGTCTCTAATTTGCTGATTAGAATAATAAGGTAAAATATATTCTTTCAATACATAAATGTTGTTAGGCATATTTTCATCTACTAGTAGCTACTCATAATTGAACCTTAATCCTTGGCAATTAACAAATCGTAACAGAAAGGGCCAGCAGTCCCAGGAATGTAGCCTAGGGAGACTTATTCCTAAAATCTGAAGAACAAATGGAGCAAACTAGAAATGTGGTATAATAGTTTACTTAATGGTTGTCTTATTGAAGAACCACAATGAAATGTAGATCTATCTGTGCATCCCTAGTATTTAGCATAGTTCCTGGAACTTATGTATTTCTTAGTAAATGCTGAATGAATTTTTTTAAAGTACAATGATTTTTAATTGTCAAGAGATGTTAATAACATAAGGCCTATTTCAGTGGCCTAAATGGGTTGGAATAGGTTAATCTTCCTGCTAGAGATATTTTCCCCTACATAAGTATATTAAATAAAAGATGTGCTTTCCATCTTATCTAATATGAATCAGTTTGGCAAGAGACTCTTATAATTAGAAATTATGTGTCCTCAAGAAGTAAACCAAGGAAGAAATCACCAAATGGAAGACAGAGAAGATAACTTACATGTGAGGAGTTAGAAAATAGAAGAAGGTAAGGTAGAGAATAAGATAATAAATTGTGGCTAATGAAATACGTAAAAAGTATTGTGTCTGGCATCAATTACACATTACGTACTTTAGTAAATGAATGAACAGTTGTGATTTTTCTCCATAAAAGTTGAATCCATCTTTTTAAAGAAGAAACTCACTAGTTTCATAGTAGAGAAAGCAAATAAATCTGACTCCAGGAATAATGTATATGTATATAGTATAATGTGTGTTGTTTCAGTGCTGAAAATTAGACATGTAGCTGCAGACAGTATACAAAAGAAATGTTCTTCTCATAGTAGCACTTGTCTAAGAGCTACCAAAACTGAACACTGTATTACATTATAACAAGTTCAAATCACCTAAAGCTTATAAAGGACCATGCACTTTCAGAGACTCTAGGACACCAAACTCTTAGTGGAACTAAATAACTTTCCTGAGCAGTGAACGATGGAACCTGTTTTAATTAGCTGCGTTCAAACATATAGACTCATCTGAGACATATCTAGAATGCAAGTTTTCAATCCTTAATTTGTATAACCACCATGAACTAATTCTAACACTTTAAATCCCTCGAAATTTCTCCTTTGCCCAGGAGGTTAATAAACTAGCTATTTTTAAATCTCTGGTGTTCTTTGTTATTCTTTAACAGTTGCTGAATTGGCCAATTTCCAGGAAGTTATATATTCGCTAAGGAGGAAAAAGCTTTAAAGCATCAGGCCAAGTGGCTCACGCCTGTAATCCCAGCAGTTTGGGAGGCTGAGACAGGCAGATCACTTGAGGTCAGGAGTTTGAGACCAGCCTGGCCAACATGGTGAAATCTCATGTCTACTACAAATACAAAAGTTAGCCGGGCATGGTGGTGCACATCTGTAATCCCAGATACTCAGGAGGCTGAGACAGTAGAATCGCTTGAACCTGGAAGGCAGAGGCTGCAGTGAGCCGAGATCAAACCACTGCACTCCAGCCTGGGTGACAGAGCATGACTGTCTCAAAATAATAATAATAAAGTATCAATTTGGTTGACAGTAGTCAGAAAGCAGAGATCAACAAATTTGCTGATGTATCTAATGTGGGATTTGAAAAAATTAGAGAAATCAAGCATCACTCCAAGATGTTGGGGCTTAGCAAATAGAAGGTTGGAGTTGTCTTTAAAAGAGATAAGGAGGATTATGGAATGAGCAAATTTGAAGGGGGAAAAAGTGAGGAGTTCAGTTTTAGAAATGTTAATGTCGAGATATTTAACAGACAACTTAGCAGTGTCAAGTAGGAAGTTGTATATACGAGTTTGATGTTCAAGGCAGAGGTCCAGGATGAAGTTATAACTGTGGGGGTCGTCACCCTATAGACAGCATTTAATGCCAAAAGACTAGATAATCAAGATATAAAAGAGAAAAGACTCAAATACTAAGACACGAGATGCTTCAGTATCAAGAGGCTGGGGACATGAGTAGGAACCAGCAAAGGCACCTGCAAGGGAGCAGCTAGTAAGGCAGAAGAATAATTACAGTAATTCTCAGGGGAAAAGGACTCCCAGTAGTACACAGGAGACTCTTACAATAATTCAAAAGTGAAAGCAAGTGAGAAGATGGAAATAAAATGTGTTTACAGAACTCTGTGTATCAATGTACAGAATATAAAGAAGGATACTTGGAAACATGAGATATCGTCATGATCATTATTAACAATGAAAATGTAAAAACAAGTATTAAGTTATACTTCATTAAGCTATGGACTTTAATCCAAAAAGGATAATATTGTTCATATTTTATTTGAGGAAAATGAAGAGGAGGGTATCCAACATTATCAAGGTCATTCAGGTAGAGAACTGAAGAGGAGACGGAAGTAGCAACTGGAATTCAGACATCAACAGCAGAAGGATATAATTTTAAATTTAGAACATACATTTTAATATGATCTTGTTAGAATAATATACATTCAGCAGAATATATTAAATATAAGTACAGTTTAAAGAATGAGTATACTGCAAATATTAGTATATTCACCACGGGCATGAAACTGAACGTTGTCAGAACTCTAGAAACTTCTCAAGCGTCCTTGCAGATCAACACTTTCATACCCATCCCAGAAGTAACTAATATCCTGACTTTTGTGATAAGAATTTGCTATTCTAAGTAATTTTTCCACTTATAGACTCTTAAACTGTGAAATTGTTTTGCTTCTTTTTGAACTTTACATAAACAAAGTCATTGCAATGAACTGAATGTGTGTGTCTCTTCACAATTCCTATGTTGAAACCCTAATCCCAATGTCATAATATTTGGATGTGGAATTTTGGAGAGTTAATTGGGTCATGAGGTGTAGCACTAATCTCTCATTAATAGAGTTAGTGCTCTTTAAAAAGAGGCCACAGACCTGGCTAACTCTGTTTCCACCATGTATCTAGAGAAATCAACAGTCTCTAAACTACAAGAGGCTACTAACCTCTTGACCATGCTAGCACCCTGATCTCAAACTTTCCAGCCTCCACAACTGTGAAAAATAAACTTTGTTGTTTATAAGTCCCCTAATCTGTGGTACTTTGTTATAGCAGCCTGAACTGATGAAGACATTCCTACAATTTTCAGTATTTCAGGGTGACAGTTACAATTGACTGCACCAAACATAGGTATAGGACTAAGAACTGAGACTGCATGTTGTCAATATTAGTTAGCTGTTTGTACGCAGGAAATCTCTGCTTAGGAAAGATAAAACTATACATTGATAAATAATGCCATTGCTTGCTTCAGAAAACTTATGTTAAAAAAATTAGACAACTGCTCAAAATTTGATTCAAGATTTTCACTTCATTATTTCTACTCATCCACAAGTATGATGTCACAGGCTTTGCATAATTCTAATGAGTTCCCTAACTCCAAAACTTCACCTTAAACCACTTATTCCAAGACCTCAAAAGACTTCTGATTTTTGCCTTCTGAATCATTGCTAAGTCCTTGCTAAGGTGGTGTTTTCCCTTACTGTGGTGACTTCCAGTAAATTTAACTTTTTGTCATTAACAGGCTATCTGGTAACCTGGAGTAGTTCAAGCTTGGAGAACTTCGGGGAAGTCTTACTGAGATCCATGCAAGATTTCATCACTATCATGGTCCAAATGCCTTGATTCAGAAATATTGTCCTCTGTGGAGGCCTTTTAAATCTCTCACTCAGAGGTCTTCTCAGACACAACTGTGAGATTACTCTTGCAGAGGGGCTCAGCACTGATTTCTGTTCTTTGAGCTCCAAATGTTAAATTTATTTTGTATCCCAAAAGGTAGGATCTCCTTATAGAAGCTTTCAGTTTTCTGATCAGATTTGAAACCTCTCATTCTTGGTGGAAATTTACCATGTGATTACAAGTATTACTGTGTGTATTGTCTGCCCTTGGCAATTTACATTGTAAATCTGTAAGAACAATCCTATAGGGACAGGATGGGCATAAGCTCAACAAATGTGTCCTCGAACCAAGTCCTGAAAATCCCTTCAGGAATTTTCAAGTCCTTATAATGGGACTCTCCTCAGTTGTATTTGTAACTGATTTGTTTAGTTCTGGATTTGAAATTTTTATCTGGCTCTTGATTAGTGATAGACCGTCTGTTGGTTAATTTCTGAAGACCTGTTTTTGCATAGGTACCACTCACTGTTAATGATTGTTGCAATTCTCCTGGGCCATTCACACTGAGGTCTTTAATCCACATGGAGCTGGTTTTTATGTAAAGTAAATATTTAATTTCATTCTTCTTCCATGTGTATACATAATTTCCCAGAAAGTTTATAGAAAAGTCTGTTTTCTCCACTAATTTAAAATGCCATTTCTGTCATATAGTGTATCCATATACATGTGCATCTATTTCTATTGTATTCTTTGTCTGTGTAGGTTAAAACTACCATCACACTGTCCCAATGATCATATTTTTTTTTTTTTTTTTTGAGACGGAGTCTCGCTCTGTAGCCCAGGCTGGAGTGCAGTGGCCGGATCTCTGCTCACTGCAAGCTCCGCCTCCCGGGTTCACGCCATTCTCCGGCCTCAGCCTCCCGAGTAGCTGGGACTACAGGCGCCCGCCATCTCGCCCGGCTATTTTTTGTATTTCTTAGTAGAGACGGGGTTTCACTGTGTTCGCCAGGATGGTCTCGATCTCCTGACCTCGTGATCCGCCCATCTCGGCCTCCCAAAGTGCTGGGATTACAGGCTTGAGCCACCGCGCCCGGCCTAATGATCATATTTTATAAGCATTGAAATATATTAATACAATTCTAACTACCTTGTTCTTCTTTATGAGCGTTTTGGCTATGTAAGTCCTTTTCATTATTTTGTACATTTAAAAAAATAAGCTTGTCAGGTTTGACCAAAATAGTAAAGATTTTGTTTGGGATGGCACTGAATCCATAAAATAGTCTGGGAAGAACTTACAGTCTTATGATATTGGGTATTTCCGTCATAAACATGGTATATACCTCTATTTATTTGGGTCTTCTTTAATGTCTCTCAGTTGAATTTCATAATTTTCTTTATGTAAGTATTGTATATATTTGTAGATAAAATAGGTATCTTATATTTCTGACTATATTATAAAAGATATCTTTTCCAAATTTCATTTCCCAATTAGTTGTTAACGATATTATTAAAAAGCAATAGATTTTTATATTTTGATATTTCTCTAGCCAACTCGTTAATCTGTCTTAATTTTGATAATTTACTTGTAAATTCCTTTTATAATATAGATCACAGTTACTAAATAGATACAATCTCTAAACAATGGAAGTTTTGTTTTTAATTTCCAATCTTCATTTATTGTTTTTGCCCTACGTGTAGCAAGGACCTCCCAGCTAATTGCTGAATAAAAATATTGCTGGTGGCATTTATTCTGACCTCCTATAAAGGGATAGCTCTCAATGCTTCACTTTAAGTATGAAATTTGCTCTTCATATAGTGAAGGTACCATTTAGGGAGTTCCTTTATACTCAAATTTGCTAAGAATATTCATTGTTAATCATGAATGTAAACTTTTATCAACAACTCCTCTGTTCATAATAGCACAAAAACTTGATTTATTCTCCATGTTTTTAAAAAAATACAACCAGCTGTCTGGTAGTCTCTAAGTATTTGATGGTCTCTATCTTCAAAGTCTCAAAAATTTAACTACTTCTACCATCACCAATGGTGATGAGGCATTCAGGTTGAAGCTATTATTATCGATCACCTGATTATTCAAAAAGTCTTCATCCTACTTGGACTCTTTGCTTTCATGCTTGTACAATCAGGGAAACATATTTAACATATAAGTAAATTAATCCACATGACCTTTCAGCTGAAAACCTTCAATTGCTATCCACCTCATTCAGGTTAAAGGCTAGAGTCCTGACAAGGACTTTCAAGGCTCTTCAGGATCTCCTCCTTCCTCTCCTGCCCCATGTGTGATCCCCTCATTTCATTCTCTTACATCCTTCCCTATCTCTCTAGACTGTAGCACAATCACTTTCTTCCTGTTTCATGAATATGCCAGGCTTGTCAAGACTTTGATATTGCCGAAAATTTATAATGTCTATAATAATTTTGAGATGATTTCAGTTATACTATTGTATTAGTTTTTGATTATGGTGTCATTTCTTTGTGTGCTGGGTTAGTTTTGACTATAAGTTGTTTATCTCCTTTGGACTAGTATTCTTATGAGTTATTTGAGGTTCAGGATGAGGTGCATTTCCCTAGGGGCACTTGCATTTATTTTCTGACAAGCAACTGCAGCATTATTTCTTTAGATTTCACTAAATTAAATTTGTAACTTGAGGAGGTTTTCAGAGTACATAGATTATCTCATAGATCTCCAAAAAGAGCCATCCAAGGGACTTTTATCGTTCTACTCTCTGCTTGAAGCCAAGGTAGTTTTTAATTCAGTCTCTCAGAACAGAGATGGGAGAAGGTTATTACTGGTTTATCATTTCCCTACAAGTATAGACATTTGGAGTTCCAGCTTTCTCTTCTATCCTACCCTCAGGCTTGGCCAGTCATTGTATTCGATTTTGACCCTGTTCCCCAACAGGCCTTGATAACTAAAGCTCCATTTCTCCCGTTTGGCATATGTTCTCAGAAAAATGTGGTTTCGTAGATATGCTTACTCCCCCTGGTTCCCACCTTCCTTGGATTTACTATCTTGTCATGTATTTAATAAGTTAAAAAAATATTAAAAGTATTTTAGTTGCTGTCAACACAAGGGATAGTTCAAATAACTTAGGGCATCATATCTATTGAAGTAGATTTTAAACATTGTTTTTTCAATTATGTCATAAGGAGCATAAAAATGTTATGAAAAATTTTAAAAATTAAGGAATGAAGAAAAATCACCTAACAATGTACCATACTAATACAACTCATATTAGCATTTCAATTTATACCATACAATTTCAATTCATGTTTTCAAATTGTATGCACAATGTTGCATTGTTTCTACCATGTAGCATCTTACTAGAAATAGTGAAACTTGTTGCTATATTAATAAATCATTTCTATATTGTAGTGTTGATTAAGAACTCAAGAAATTGCTTATCTCTACTTTATCACTTTTCCTGTGTGATCTAGAGTAAGCCATACAAACTGTTTCTTAGTTACCTCATCTCTAAAATTTGGGTAAACCTCCCAGAATTGCTCTAAGAAGATTTGGTAAAATGATTTATCATGTAAATCACTTAAAACAATATTTGTCACATAAGAGGGACTTAATAAATGTTTATTATAATTGTATATTATATTTTAATAGTCATTTATTTTAAATTAATAGTCATAGTTAATCTACCAGGACTCATAACCACCAACTCATTTATAATTACTTCTACTGCTGGTTTATTTCAAATAATTCTAAATTGCTTTAACTAGTATGAGTAATACTATGATGGGCATCATTAAATACTAGCTTTCTCTTATTTCTTTAGGAAAAATTCTCAAAACAGAATTATATGAATACATGCATATATTTATTGCTTTGATATGTAATGCCAAACACAAAGATTGCATTGAACTGCATAAAGTCTCTGCCTAGTTTAAGTTTTATAATGTTTGATTATTGCTAGACTAATATTTTGTTTTCATTTTGACTTGTGTCTGATTACCTGTAAAAATGAACATATTTCCACATGCTTATCATTTATAGCTCTGCTTGTGAAAAGCATGTATTAATATAGTCTCATTTATCTGTTAAGATAAGTTTCTATTGATTTTTAAAACTTTTTTTATATAATAAAGAGAGTTTTCCTACTCTGTTTGGTTTTTAATCCTGTTTTGTGTTTTTGCATGAAGAAATTTATGCCATTTATATCTTTATAGATACTTTCCTTAGGGATTTCTTGTTACTTTCTAGACTAAGGAAATTTTTACCTTGAAGATATTTAATAGACAGTATTTTTCTTGTTTAAAGTTTAGTGTTTACATTAGCTATTTGATTCAAATTCTATTTATTTGGTATATTATGCTATGTAAAGAACCAATCTTTTCTCAATTGCTAACTATATACTACAAATCTATTAAGTAACTATCTCTTCATTGATCTTAAATTCCTTTTATCATTCACAGTGTCAAAATGTTAAAGGTGATTTTTTGTTTGTATTCAATGTAAACTAATACGCTTATGATTTCTATCTATAAGGTATATTGTATTTTTATATAGGGAAGGAATCCCTATTTAAAAACAGATTAACAATTAACAGATTTGGGGATTACCAATGTATTATGCGCTGAAGGTTAGGTATCCTCATTCTCTATTAGCTGCCAAGTGGGAAAGTAATCAACTCGTCTAGTTCATTTCTAATGTTACAGCCAGTTGGATTGGAACATAAAGAAGAACTGTCACAATTGGAGCTTTTCAACTGGAATTGAACATCTCAGGAAGCAATGAGTTTCCCTTCACCAATTGTAGTTGAAGAAAGTAAACAAGGGCTTGCTGCCAATTTGGGAATATCTATTGAGTGCTTGTTGTTTTATTTTAAAAGACTCCAAGGTCCATTTCAGCTTTAAGATTGCATGCTTCTTTTAATTCATCGGTGAATAAGGTTTTTTCACAGCGTAAGATTTACAGAGTAGGAGTATTGGGTTAACTTTTGAGTAGCTCTTGAACCATAAAGCAAATCATTTTTCATTTAACTTCTATTTGAATGACCAAATTTGCAAAGATTCTCATCAAGTTTAACGTCTACACTTACTGTACTCTTTAAGTATACAATGAAGTCCTAGCAAATTAAGTTCATACCTAAGAGAAACACAAGGCTTATTTATAAGTTCCCAGGTGGTTTTAGAAGCTGAGTAAAACAACCAACTAGACCTTACCCAACAGTGACTTCATGCCATTACTGAGAGTACAAAAGATATTACCTACTTGAAGGAGGATAATGGTGCTGAATCTATAAAACCATACATAAAACTGCATTGAAAGCAAAGCTATGTCTCATCCATTCAGATGTTGAGGAAACAAATATATTATAGAATTATAGGCTATTTTAAATAAAGATGTATAAGACAATAAATCAAAAGTTTAACAAAATATGACCTGATAGAAGCAAGACTACATTTATTCTGTGAAAGGTATTCTTTCAAAAAATAGATAAGCATTATTGCAATTAATATAACCAATAAACTTAAGTAGATGCACTTAGGATTAAAAAGTTTGGTTTCCCTCATAGTTTAAAAAATATTGATAGAACTGTAACCTATCAATATGTTTGTTGATCTCTTTTCTATGGTAATCTACATTAGTCTTAACCTAAAATAATCAAAATGTTTAAGCAGGTGATTTCCTTGATGAAACTGCAATGCACTGATAGCATTACCTGTAGAGCAAAGAGAATGCTGTAGAAATATATCTCACAGAAGACAGAAAAACCTATGGCTTTTTGGATGACTCTTAAAGGAAGCTCAGTCCTTAAATTTCTGCATCCCTGACATAAATAAATTACTTATACAGGTCACAACTAGTTGCACATTTTGGTACTTCCCATTCTGCTGCATGGCTGCAAACACAACCTGAGCTGTTGACATGGTACAGATGGTTCACAGTTCCTGGAACACACTCAGAGGAATTTGTAACGAATGATCATTTCAAAAATTTTGCATGTATTTTCTTCTTTGTAGGAATCATTTAGTACAATTTTCATTGTAAAACACAAATTCAGAGTAGTGTCACACATTTGAAAAATAACAATTTTTACAAATAAATGGACATCAAAATGTAGGGTAAACAATTTAAATGATAGTGTGTTTTAGCATGATTAAATATTTTATAAGAAACAATATGAATATTTTCCTGTATCTCACTTTACTCAAATATTCAATGAGAATAATACCCACCTCACTGGGTATTGAAAAGATGAATAAATTGAAAGCTTAAGAGTTATGTTAAATGTCAACACATATTTTCTTTACTGCTTAGAGTTTAATTCAATGAGATCTATTTATGTTCAATTTCACATATAATTATCAACTTGTAATAGAGTAGGGCCTCAGAAAATGATGCCAAGTACGGCTCGTTGACATGCTGAGTACTTTAAACTGAAGGGAATCGGGAGGACCTCAGAAGAGACAGTCTCTCCGACCCTCTCCTAACCCTTTTACTCCCACACTCCTTTATCCTCCAACATGAATCACAGAAATAAGAATTTCTCTTCCCTAAGGCAGGTCATAGAACTCCTATCCTCCAATGCAAGCCGAAACCAAGAAAGGTCACTCTTGGACCTACCTACCCTGAAAGTAGGTCATACGACCCTTGTGTGACAAGTGTCCTGTCCTATACCTTAGGGGAAGGGATGAATCTATAAAGCCATAGCCTACAAAAGACAGGCTAAGAAGAATCTGAACAAACAAGTTTTGCTGGGTTTCCCCCAGTTTATTTCCATCATGTTCTTTTTGTCCAATCAAATTTCTCTGCAAATATCCCTCTGTGTTTTGTCAGATCCAGCATAAAAACACACAGTATTCCCTGGGTCTTTGTGTCTTCATTTCTGAAGGGTCCTATGTCATGTGAAATTCTGTTAAATAAATTTATTGTGCTTTTCTCTTATAAATCTGTTTCTTCTCTTTATTGGGAATATCAGTCGTGGACCTTGAGATGGGTGAGGAAAATATATTACTTTTTTGCTCATATACTAAGCACAGTGGTAAATGAGAGAGTATATATGTAAGAGATGGGCATGAGTTCAACCAGTTATAAGATCAACTGTGACACCAGAATAGATTGACGGTGGTAGTAACTTCCACACTGGCAGTGGAGGATGACTGAGGAAGATGATCTGGGAGACAGGTTTAAGCATATTCATGTTGCAGATTCCCTTTGACCAAAAATATTCCACATTCACATAGTCCAAACTTTTCCCCACTGTACTCTCTCATGTAGTCAGATGTTCTATCACTACAGCAACCCTTATCTGGTGCAGAAGCTTTAAAAAAAAAAAAAAAGTATTGTGGGTGGGTAAGAAAGTAAATGATGGGATTCATTTTTCTATTTTTTAATCATATTTATCTCCTAGCATCTTCTAAATCTTTTAGCACCCTTTCATAGCTCTAGGCCTTTGAAAGTACAATTCTGCTTGGAATGTACATTTTCTCTCCCTTCCTGCCTACTACAGCATTTATCTGACAAATGTACTCACCTTTTAAAACTCAGCATAAAATGACTTCCTCTGTGGACCTTTCCTAAATCTCCCAGAATGGGGCGCTGCCTTCCTCAGGGCTCTCACAAGGCTCTCCTTTAGTCTTTTAACACATTTATCAGACCATGTATTATAATTTGTCTATACGTGACAGTGAGCTACCTAAAAACAAACACTATGCATATTGCATTTCCTAAAATTCAGTATCCGAATTGTGTTTCTAACAGATGTTTTTACTTTGGTTGACAGATATAATTGTTTTATCATAATGTAATCTGCTAAAATTAGCATAGAGATAGAAACATAGCTGTGGAAATGAGAGGGAAGTTAGAGATAATGAAAAATTGTTAGAAATGGAAGTTCTAGGAAGGCATATGGAAACAAGACTCCAGTAACCTCCAGTTGAGGAAAAGGGTTTCCAGGTGATATAAATGGTTGTAGACTTTTAAGAGAAATCAAAAGCCAAACTGCCTACTCATCAATTCTGCTCAAGGCAGACTCTGAGAAGAGGGTCCTCAAATTTAAGTTATTGCTGCTTTAATTCTATCCTGTCCAAAAGCATATTGTAGTAGGCTTTATTGAATTTTATTTCCCTTTCTTTTACTCTCCAGTAGTTTAGTTAGTACTCTAAGCTCAGTTTTTAAATTGTCACGCTTTTTAAATTTCCCTTTCCAGGGAAATTTTATACAAATTTTAAAACAAAATGCTTACTTTTATTACTGTTAGTTTAGAAACCTGGATTTTATCAAATGGGAGCTCTGTACCAGGTTAGGACTATACTAGATCTGACTACAAAGTGAGGAGAATCATATAAAGTTGCATAAGATGTCAAAACATGGTGCCTGCTTCCAAGGAACCCTTAAGCTCATGAAACAGACACAAGGAACCCATCACACTCACCCAGGGAGAAGAAAAGAAAACTTAACATGCCAGAACCGCAGTTCATCCCTTCGGCGTCTAATTTTACATTTGGCATGTTCGATATGCATTTTATCAAAACACTGGAAGTTTGCCTGTCTCACATGTTAAACTGAGCTCTCTGGGGACAGGTTTTAACAATTTGATTATTGATAAAGAACAAGGATATTATTGTTCAAAAGATATTTGATGTATAGTCATATATCCTCTCCAGTTGGAAAGGAAGGGGCATGAAAGTTTAGAATGATAAACGTCTATGGAAATTGATTTTATGGCTGAGGTGGGGAAGAAAGCAGGATATAGGATAGTTCTCAGGTTTGTGGCTTAGAAAACCAAAATGGAAGATACTGCTATTTACTGAGACAAAAATTTGAGACATTCTAAAGATACGTGAGTTTAGACCGGCATATACTGGATGTGAGCTATCTTTGGGGTACTCAAGGAGAGGTGTATAGCAATCATTGGTTGTGGAGGAAGCAATAGAAGCTAACATTTAGGATTTCCGTCTTCAGAGTTAAAGTGAGTTGCACTTCATGCCAGCTCACCAGCTAGGTCAGCTTCATGACCTTAGGAAAATAACTTACTATCTTAAAATCTTCTGTTTATTATTAGTAAGAAGGCTTTAAAATATCTAGCTTAGTAATTGTTTCAAAGATTACGAAAATCTGAAATATAATTTTTGTATGGTCTACCTTCCCAACTGAATTTTCTGTTCTTTAAGGATAGAGACTACATCTCTTTTAATTCTTTATCTTAGTACCTAGAACTGTGCCTGGGACATAGTAAGAATTTAGTACATACTGAGTCAGTTGAATGGTCAAATGTAACCCTTGTGTAGTAGGTGCTGAGCAAACAGTGAATATAATTATCATATGACACTGGAGCTTAGCAAAGAGGGCCAGGGAAGGTAATTGTTCATATAGTTGATTCTATGTATGGGTTAGCATAGACCATTCTATAGTGTTTGTACACCAAACTCAGGATGTTCCTGAGAAATAAAAATTTTAAGGAGTAACAACTGAAAGGAGAGGAATCTGCTGTCATGACATTCAACTTTGCCCAGTTGTTCTAAGTTCATCAAATCTAAAAGTGTTAATGTCACAAATTATTCCTGGAGATACTCCTTCCTTCATCCATTAACACCAGATTCAGTGCGGTGAGTTCTCCTTTGATTCAACCAAGGGTAGGTCCCACCTGAAACTGGACATTCCTCCTTCAGGCTGCCTGCTGCTCATCTGTCTTCTGAGTTGCAGAGTTCCAACGACAGCATTCAAGAGTGCCATTGGCTTTAGTGGGGGTAACTTAGAACACAGACATGAGCAGCTGTTCTTTCCATGCATTCCTGTATATAACAAGCTGTAGGTGTTCCTTCTATCTGGATATAGCTCACAACTTACTTCTGTGCTGCTGCTGTTAAAACAGGAGACAACCTTGACATCTTTCAATGGGAAAATCTGATTTGTTTTAGGCTATTCTGGATTAAAGTTTTTAATTAGACTCAGAGAAGGTGACAGCATTGTGGGTGGGTGAAGTTGCCTTCCTGCCAGCTGAGTGTTTCTCCTTTTTGCCTGTGTGGAAGAGAAGGTTGTACTTTGCTTTTTAATACTTCATGACAGATTCTTTCTCAGGTTTTCTGTCAACAGCTGGCCATTTGGTGTATACTCATGTATTTTTTCAATCAGATGTCAGAAATGTTTTAAGGGGCTTCTCCAATCACAACCAAAATAGTTTTTCTAAATATCTGATACTAGCAACAATAACAATTTTTCATCATTGTAAGTTTCTATTATATTCAGAACATGAAGAAGGAAGGGAAGGGCAGAAGGGAGGTCTGTTAAGGAGTTGCTTGTTGTGACCTAAGTAAAACACAGGGATGGCCTGCATTAAACAGGTACAGTGAGATTGGAGAGAAATGAAAGAACTTAAATATGTAAGGAGCTATAAATTATGTGACTTGGTGCTAGATTTGTGTCTTTATAAAAAGAGACACTAGAGATCATGCTTCGTATCTCTCTCTCCACCCTGTGGAAAGATGACAGTGTGGATGTGGATGACCATGTGGAAATATAAGGAGATGACAGTCATCTCTAAACCAGGAGAAGGTCCTTCACTAGATGCCAAATCTGCTGCCAACTTGATCTTTGCACCAGAATGTGAGAAATAAATTTTCTGTTTATGACACCCAGTGTATTGTATTTTTGTTATAGTATCCCAAACTGACTAAAATACAGTCTATATTTTACTGTTAGAGGATACATGTCAGAACTCTGAAGAATACTGAGCCTTAATGAATGATAGAAGCTCATTTCTCTTTAAAGAACTAAACTGAAAAATTAAAAGTAACCTTTGGGTTTAGTACTGAAGAGCTAATTGATTGCCTTGATACGGGAAAACTGCATGGACTATTGGCAATGAATTGAGTTTCTAACAGATAACATGGCTTCTATCATAATCTATTTTGGAATGGCCATTGCCTTTTATGCCAGTTAAAAATAGTTGTTTCTCTCTCCACAATTGCTCACCATTTATACTTTAAGTACAGAGCTCTTACCAAATTGATTCCTAAGGAAATATATTTTCCTCCAGGACAGATCTTCTAAAAACGCTAACTATATTTTCACCTGTGACTGTTTTTTTCCTTCTGATTTGTGCATTCATTTTCCATCAGTTCTATTTGACTCGTGGGTTTTTTGTCTAATAAGTTTGGTAGAAAGAGAAGAGTCCAAGCTGATCTATAAATTATTTGTTCATTGTCATGGTTTCTGAAACTTTGAGTTGCAGTGTCACAGACAGCTTTGACTCCAGAAGCTCAGTGTTTTTGTGTCTAAATTTTCATGCTCACATAAGTGTAGGCTACATAAATATATCCCAAATATACATAAATATAACCCAAATTGTTTAACCTTAAAACAGAGAAATGGAAAGAAGGACTAGCAACACCATGCCAGTCACATCTGAACCAACCAACCAACCAAACAAAAAAACACTTCAGTAATCCAGACCTTTAAAACTTCCATCATTTACACAACCAGGCTGAGAACAAACTCATCACCAAATGTCCTGTGAATGCAGCTGGAGAAACTGATGCAAGGAATAATGAGATCTATATCAAAGAAGTAACAAAGCATGGCAAAATCATCAAGGCAAAGATTTACTGGCAAAGATCACCAAAGAGCAATAATCTCTGTCTTGATATGCAGCAGGTGTGCATATTGGAGAGGAATTAAGTCATCTTCTGATGCCAGGAAAGGGCCTGGCCCCTACAGTGCTACAAGCGAGTGCTGACTTCCCTTAGCTCCCTGGAATATTGCTAAATTGAATTTGGACTGCCATTGTAGCAGATAGAGCCTGAATTATTTGGAAAACTTCAATTATTGTGGGCATACCATGGGGCTTGAAGAAGAGATTATTTGGCTCTTAATGTTGTAAATTTAATTTTCTTTGTGAACACCTGCTAAAGGACTAACTAAATCATTTGCCAGTGTGAAATACATCACACTGACAGTTGATTTTATATTTATCCTCATGGATCCATACTCCTTAAGAAGTCTGCCTCAGTCTACAGAGTCTGAAATGAATTTTGTAAAGGTTTTTACAATAGTTGAATCTTTCCAAGCTAAAGAGAATTACTGAGTATTTTCAGGTTAATCATACTAGTCAGAGTATTGATTAAAATGAAGAGTTTTTAGGGGTTTTTTGGTACAATTGTCTCCCTTTTTAAATGTCTTAATTATAAAAGTATAATGTGCAATCATCACACTTTCACCAAAGAAGTCCTGGTTGCATCCTCCCGACAGTCTCTACAAACGGGGCTGATAATAGGTAGGGAACCAACTGTCCTCCTACTTCAAAAAGTAGACAGAATTAGGGCAGACATAGTTTCAAGACATATAAATTGAAGATTTAATAACTTTTTGTTGCTGTTTGAAAGAAAAATAGTTTCTACTTTATGTTTTTTGACATTTTCCTAAAGTAAAAAATTAGAGAAATTATTAATATATACATCAATTAATATGTGTATTTAAAATCTATTGGAGTAAAGAAAAAAATTGATTCATACCTCTGGTACCCTTAGTAATACAAATGAACTTCGAAAAAATATTTACATTTTAAATACACAGTGGAAAACCCCATAATCTACAAAATTATTTTACAAAATGAAGATAATGAATGTAAATCTAAGTTAGTATTGTCACTAAAGTTTAACTTACTTTAGGATACAAATGACAATAAAATATGTTTTGGGAATAAAACAAGGAAATATATTTCTAAGTTGAAAGTGATTTTTTAAGTCATCATTTTGGGAATATAGATTGTTTGGTGATACTTCTTCGGAAATGCCTCCGAATCAGCCTACATTATAAAAATTCAGATTTTATAATGTAGCATTAATGTGGAATCCTAACCTGTATTATCAAGATTTGTCATATTATTCATTGAATTTGAGAAAATTCTCTTTATTGATTTAAGCCTACTTTACTCTCCAAGTACCGTATCCAGGGTGACCTAATTGCATAATTAAGAAAATTTGCACCTCTCCTTTCCCCACGACCCTCCTTAAGAAATGTCCAGACTTCAAATTTCACAGGCCAAGTACATCAAACCTAACTCAAAGCAAATCAGGATTAGCATTTGTTTTCGAGCAGTCTAACATAAAGCAATGGGACACTGGAGCAGGACTCCCATGTGGCAGCATTTCTCAAAGTTCAGTAGAAGGGTAGCAACAATTCCAGGAGCTCTACCTACCTTGATGCCAACATGTATGCATGTCTGTCTTCACAATTAATTAGTGTTTAAGCTTAAGGGTATAGATCATGTTTCATTGAATGTGTATCTTTCATGTAATCTGGAAGAGGTTTTTTTTTTTTTATTTGGTTACATTTATTTTTAAAACCTTCAGGCATATCAGAATTCACATAGATCTAAGGACGAGGCACAGAGAGAAAGAGATAGGTGGGAAGGTTGGGTCACATCTTATAAATGTGCACGGCTGCTTTTTCTAGGCAACCCACATAAGCAACAATTGCTTTCCTGCAAGAGTTATGCTATTTGTAGTTGCTACTGTCACAGTTTAACAAGGAGAGGGAGCTCTTAGAAGATTCTCTAAATTTGTTGCAAGAAAGTCACAGAAAGCTACCTTTCAATGTCTGTTTGCTATAGCTGAAGGGAAGACTGGTGGTAAACTGACCAACAACCAAAATGAAATATGGATAAACTGAGAGCAAGTAAACAATAGGAGTTAAGAAGATGAGGATGTACGTGCCAAAGGGAGAGGGTAGAGAAACGATTGCTAGCATTCTAGGAGCTCCTGATTTCCACGATTGGACAAAATTGGGAACTACTAAGAAGGTGTGGAGCTACTCACCACCTTCATCAGGTTAGAGTTCTTTATACCATGCAAGTTGTGCTAAGATGGAAATAAAAGCATGAATCGTTTATGTTTAAGTAACTTCAAGCAGAAAGCAGAGATTTAAAATGTTCATGAAGAGAAAGAAGTGGAAATATCTACTGGAGAGTCAAGTGGCACTGACAGTGATTGAAATATGACCAGGTTTTCAGTTTTCAATTTCTGAAAGGAGAAGAGGGAGCTTCTCGAGGAAAATATTTGGAATAAAGAAAGGAAAAAAAGTGCACAACTCTCCCTTAGAAAAGCCTGGTAATGAAGTGCTCGAGTTTTATCTTTATTATTTGCCACCAAACTCCTTAATTGAATTAGAATACTTACTGGGTTTCAATACTTTTTATTTTAAATTAAATGTTACACATTATTTTAATTTTCTTATCCTTTCACCTTTCTCTTATTTTCAAAACCAATGTTTTTATTCTTTTATAGAAAAACTGGGCTCATTTTAGCTTCTGTAACTCTGTTAAAGCAGGCTGAAAATGGATTATGTTGAAGATGTTTATTCATGAACAACCAAATATCCCATTCTTTGCTGAAATTACAGCTTTAGTTAATTAATTATATTGTAGGCATTTACACATCTGTGGGAGGAGCACAATAGCACAAGTTGCTTACAGGAACAGCTTCAAGAATATCCTGCTCGTAATACTCACACATTATAAGGATGTCAACCATTTAAAATGTGTTTCTTTTTACTCATGGTAATTTGCTGACTTCTTTTGCTTATCTCTCTGGAATCTTGGCCAATGTATAGCTAAATGACCAAGAGTTCTCACCACAAATATTGAATGAAATAGTTCTTTCTGAAAACTTGTTTCCTAAGCTTTTAGTTTCCAGTGTCTCTCTGAATTCCTCATGCTCTACCTTTGAAACATTCTCTTGTTTGCAGTTTACGTCAACAACTCACCTTGCCTAATCAATCTCTCTTGTCTCTTCTGTTGCAGAAGCTGTCATAATGGAAATGGTGGATTTAAGATTCAGGATTTACCTTCCAATTCCATATGCCCTTTGACCACATCCTAAGAAAGCTGTGAGATTTCAGTATCCCACTTTTAAGCATTTGTTGTAAACAAGTCTGGCAGATGGCCACAACACCTGGGACAATTAAGCCCAAGGGATGGTTGAGTAGTTTCTAAGGCAAGCAGAATCTTCCATCTGCTCAAATGGCACTTTCGGGGTTTAAGCAAACCAGTGTTGGCTACTCAGGGTTTATTCCCCTCACAAGCCTACTCTTCTGTCTTCAAATACTTACTGGCTGCCCCTCTAAAAAGTAGAGAAAACAGGAAAGTAAATATTTACTCTATTTCACAGCTGTCTAACTGTTGTAAAATGGATAACTTAGCTCTGCTGGGTTTATCCTTAAGAAACAAGATCAAACGGTTTTCATGAAATTCCGCTCACATTTTAAATGCATGACTTATTTTGGTTTATTCTGTTCTAGAATATTCCAAAGCCAGAATTAAATGCTAAAGAATCAGTTTGGCCATTTAAAAGATATTGGTGCACTATGTAACAGATTGTGGCTACCAACATTCTGAGTCAGTCTTTCCCCTCCAAATGCCCTGCCTTCCCGTACACACATCGAGCCCACTAATTAATTTTGTATATGAAATATTGCCAGATCGGTATGAGGAAATATATTATTTGGAATCTAGGTTGTTATTTTGAAGGTTTATTTCTTATGGTAAAAACACAAGACCATTTTCACAGAATGCGCAAGGTTTTTTTGTTTGCTCGTTTCTGTTTGAGAATGCACAGTAAGTTGGCTGGTACAAGGAAGCTCCTACATCCCTGCAAACTTCAGTCAAATTGCCATGTGAAGTCATTGCCAAGTTTTCAAAATTGAGTCTGGACTGCTATTCCAATTCACCACCGTTCCGCCTCCATAGCAGATGGTGTTCGCTTATGCAGAGGACACAGATGAAGCGGCGTGGTGGAGGTATCATTCCACTGCTAAGGTTTCGAATTTTCTTGCTCTCAAGAACTCGATGCCAAAGAGTAACAATTTCTTGATCTTCACTCTCTGTGGTCAGCTAGTGTCCGTCTTTTTCCCCCATTTCCTCCATTCCACCCCACTCTCCAGCATCACTTCCCGGTCGCAACTCTTCCCCTTCTGAACTATTTTTTTGCAAGCACATTGATGTTTTGCTGATAATTCCTGAATATGCATTTTCAGTCCTGAACCTCAGTGCCTATCTGACTTTCATATGTGGGCAACCTTATGGTATAACTGGAAGAATCTCCCAAATACTGAGGCTTTTTGAAACCTGTCAAAAAGTTGAAGAACAAGAGTTTGGCTCTTGGACTCAGATCAGACTCAGATTTGATCTTAACTCTTCCACTTGCTATCAGTGTAGCATTGGGGCATATATTTGACCTATGCTATTTGTAAAATGGAAATAAGTATTCCTTGGAAACCTCACAGTGTTTGGAGAAATAAATGAAATTGAATTTATGTTTGGTATAGTAAGTGATACATGATTATGCTCTTCTCACTGCCAATTTCCTGAGAGTCATAAGCTTCCAACATTAGAATTACTGTCTTTGCTCCTTTACCTTCCAAATCAAATCCATCATCATATTCTATTTATTTTGATGCCCCTTCATTTTCTGCATCCATGGCTACAAGCTCGGTCCAGAACATCGTCTCAAATCTATATTTTGTATTTAAATTTATTTACATTTTTCCATTCCTTTAACATAATTAAATTTTCTTTCAATTTTGCAAACATGATTTAAATTCAACTATGTGCCATAGAGATTGCTAGGCCATGTTTTCCTTAGAGTTGCTTGACTCCTTTGTAAAGCACTGCTATTTAAGGCTTGGGCTCTGGAACCAGACTTGAGTTAAAATGCCACCTCAATAACTTATTAGTTATGTAACTTTTAATAACTTAGTAATGTCTCTATCTCAGCTGCATCGTCTCTAACAAGGATATAATAACAGTATCTTATCTCGTAATGGTGGTTATAAGAAAAAAAGGACATAATGAATATAAACCTGCTGAATACGTAGAAAGCACTTGTAATTTTGTTAATCATTATTATCTTCAAATATTTCTTTCAGCATCAGCCTCCCATTTTGAACACCCACAATGACAACCTTTTCATTTTACCAAAATGAAGCTTCTGCATTTTAGTTCTTTATTAACTTCCTTTTAACTGATTCACAATAAGTTCTTTGATACATGCCTACATCCACACATTCAGCCTGCACATCTATTCACTTATTTTCCTCTCCTTCATGGTCCTGAGGCCCCTAGTCATCTGTGTGGTCTCTCTACAATATGAATTCTCTGATTCAGTAAACCATAATATTTATCCACGTTGCTTCACTTTCATTTAATGTACCTTCAAATTCAGTGCATTTCCCCAAATCATTCCCACTTTTTCTTCTAATTTCAAGTATACTGCTTAGAACTCCTTTTCAAGAATCTTTCCCTTTCTACCTGCTTCTAAACAAATCATTCTTGTATTCCCTCTGTCTTCAGAACAATTATGTTCTGTTTGTGCTATACTGAATCTGTTACTCCATAAGCTGGTTTGAATCTTTCTGCTCCAGCCATACTGGTCTCCTGCTGTTCCTGAAGCATGCCAAACACCAATCCATCTTAGGGCTATTGTGCTGGGTTTTCCCTTTAAGCGAAAACAATGCTTTTCTCTGAATATCTGCATGATTTATGCTCACTTCATTCAGGTCTCTGCTCAGATATCACCACTACAAAGAATCACCATGTCAACCTTACATGATTTCATTTTTCTTTCTAGCATTGAACATATGTAACGCTTCTGTTCGTTTGGCTATTGTTTGGTTCTCCCACTAGAGGGCAGGACCATTATCCGTTTTGTTGACTGTTCAATTCCCAGCTCCTAGCACAATACCCTTTACATAGTAGACATTCAATATTTATGGAATGAATACATTGTAACCTAGCTCACCACCAAAAATAATTCTAAATACTTAAAATGTAGGGACTATGTATCGGACTTTTGTAACATTCCTTCACATATTGCCATAGAGAGAGAAACATGCTGGCTTCAGAACAAGACTGACCCAAATCCCCAAATTCTCAATTATTTGAGTAAATCCCAGTAATTTTCTCTCTGAGCCTCAACCTCCCTATATGTATAAAAGAAGCATAGTAATACCCATTATGATGGATAATCTTATATGTCAACCATGGTGCCCAGTTGTTTGTTCAAACACCAATATAGATGCTGCTGTGAAGGTATTTAGATGTGATTAACATTTAAATTAGTAGGATTTTGAGTAAAGCAGATTACCCTCCATAAAGCAAGTAGGCCTCATGTAATCAGTTGGCCTTCAGAGAAAAGACCGAGGTTTCCAGAAAGATAAGTAATTCTGCCTCAAGACTGCAACGTAGAAACCCTGCTTGAGTTTCCAATCTGCAGATTCAGCTCTCAAGATTGCAGTATCAACTCTTCTCTGAATTTCTAGCCTGTTGACCTGCTCTATAGATTCCAGACCTCCCAGCCCACATAACTGTATAAGCCAATTCCTTAAAATCTCTCTCTCTCTGTGTATGTGCATGTGTGCGTTTAATTACATATATACAATATCATATTATTTTCTCTGAAAAACCTTGACTAATAAAGCAACTTTACTTGAAGTTAGGATTAAATGATGTAATATGTTTAAAACTCTTATTAAATAGTAACAATTATTACATGGTCAGTAAATTCTTTTGCCAAGTTATTATGTCTGCCACATGGCAAGTACTCAACAAGTATTTGATGAATGAATGAATAAGTGAATGCCAGAAAGTGGATGTCTTCTGAACACATATTATTCCAGATGATTGTAAAAGCCCATATGATTTGGCCAGCATTACTCATTTCTGAATATTATTTGAACCAGAATGTACAGCACATTGCATTCCCTGTGAAGGTCTAAAAATGTTATATACATATGCAACATTATTCACTGAAAATAGATCAGAATTTCTTTTATGATAGCAAAAGTACTGTTTGAAAATGAAAGGAAGTCGAATGCCAAATCGCTCCATGAATCTTCCAGCAGCTTTGAGATAAGCACAATTTTATGTATCTGAACATCCTTCATGAGAGTGTTTTGAACACTAGTTAGCTAATTGGGGCAATGTTCTTTGGGGGGAAAAAACCATATTATATAAATGTTGAGTATTTTAGTTCAGATGGAAATGGAAGGTGGTAAGGGATTACAAAAAATATTTGAGCATCTGGAAATTAAGCACACAAATTTTAATATATAAATTCAGATGGTGCTCTGGTGAGAACGTATTATGTTCTAAAGGACTAAAAAAAAATGAAACAGTCACTGCTGAATTTTAGCACATTTGTATGTATTATAAAGGTATTTTTGCAGTATATGAACTCAGAGGCCTATCAGATGCCCTCACATTTGGAGTCTCCTCAAAGAGATCAGTTAGAAGACTAACAGGTAGACCTATTTGGCAGGGAAGGCAGGGCAAACACCAGGAGAGTGGTAGCAGTCTTTAGTGCCAGCAAGTATATTCTCAAAGCTTCTCCCATATAGAGACATTTAAGGAGTGGATAAGAGGAGAAGGGAATGATTGAAAGGACAAAAACAGGATGCTGGAAACTAAATAGCTTATCCTCAGTTTTGCCTAGCTTCTCAGCCAGAGTCCTTCAAAATAAAATTATATTTTTTAATTTTACTAGAATTCTTACTGTGGTAAAAATATCCTGAAATTCAGCAGTAATGCTTGTTATCTTCCAGCCTTAATTTAGAACATGGCTCAACCCTGTTGCCCCTGTCTTTCCAATGCCCTGATTTGGTATTTGGGGATAAATGCTCTAAAGAGAAGATATTTGTTAATTGGGATTACAACCTGTCTAAATTAGGAAAACATCTCTACTAGTTTTATATCTGCTTACATCACAAATCTACTCACTGGAATAACCAGATCTTTAAGCATTTTTAAATATTTATTTAAAAATGTATTTTAACACTTTTATATTATACTGAGTTTGGCTTATTTCAACAGATGCTGAAGTCAGCCTTCCAGGTCCATGGGAACTTTAGCAATGATAGGGGAAATATCTGGATTTCAATTCCTTTCTCAGTATTTGAAGTCAAGCCAACTACAGTTATTGGCCTCTAGATATGTTCAAGCTGTCACATTTTTTTTTTCGTGAAAATTATACCAATTAGAACATCAATGAATTGGAGACATTTGAGAAAAAGAAAGAAGAGAATTAAAGGAACCAAAACCAGTTCATGGACTTCTGCCCCCTAGAATCCTAGGTTCCCTAAGTGACATAAAATACCTTGCGGCTATGTGTGGCTGGCAAAGTAAAATGACGTTTTGGACATAAATTGAATCCCTTGTTTGAAAATAAGTGAGTTTTTTCCTAGAGCAATAGAGCTTGCAAAAATGAAGCTCTGAAAGATGAACTATACTTAAAATTCACAGTACATGTGTGTCCCATGTCTTAGCATTCGGAAGTTTTCTCCCACATTGTCTCTTGGCATAATCAATGCTCATTTGACTTTTAGTGAGCCCATGGCTGGAAGTGCACCACTCAAGAGCACACAGGGAATGGTAGAATTATTTAGGGAGAACCATTGAAAAATCTATTCTAATCCAAGTAATCTGTAATTTGAGGGATCCAATCTCTAAATGCATGCCAATTATTTCTTAATTTTTCATGAAGCAAAATGGAATTTGTCACAAATGACTGTTGTGTTGATATGCACGGGTCTAAAGTGCATTCAAGCTAGTAACAGCATTAAATAAGCTGATACAGCACTCAGCATGTGATTTTTTTTTTTAACGTAGAAATGAAAAGTTATCACCAAAGCTTTAAACAGAAGAGAGGAACCTTCCCCCTGCCTCAGCCTCTCTAGTTTTATATCTCCAAGCTACATCAGTATGTGTAGACACCAGTATGCAGATCTTTTAGAAAGCCTTTTAGATCTTTTTAGAAAAGACTTGCTGCCAAAATTAAAAATACTCACCAAACTAGATTTTAAAAAGAAAAATGCATGCTTTTACTAATTTATAGATTATTTTCAATTTTGATAAATTTCTGGTATATCATTCTCCACACAGCTCATCACTGTGCTCTTTCAAATGTTTCCCCTCCCAGAAATATACACATTTATATTTATATATAAGTGATATATATACACATGCATACATTCATATATATCAATATATCATATATATCTATATATTATATATCTTACATATATCATATATATCTATATCTTATATATCATATATATCTTATATATATCATATATATCTTATATATATCATATATAGATATATATATATCATATATATACTTGCCAAATTAGCATTCATTCCAAAACACGTGCAAAAAATTATCTTCATGAAGTATTTTGTGCTTCCAGGTGAGGTGACAGGTCTGACTTTAGAAACCTGTCACTAAAGAGCTAGATAGCTTGGCAGTGCTTCAGACTTGCCAGTTGAAAACATGTTGGCCACCGGTTTTATTGTCCAAATCTGCTCAGTGAAACCCCACAGCAACAACGGTCATTACCAATAAGGCTACTAGATATTGTCAGAGAATCTAGAGACCATAAATCGACATGCTGTATGCATAAATTTGCCTATGGAATTAAAAAGGTCTTCATTCCAAGTGGGAAAATAAAGTGACTTCCTGAGAGCAGTGTTCTTATGTTTAATATCAACGGTCATGTCGGGACATCTGAAATTTACAACATGTTGTGTCATGATGCTTTAGAAGGAGTGTGGTAGAAATGTCTGTGTTTGTAGTGACTGGCAGGGAATCAAGTTTCAGATCATGCATGCAGAAACAAATGGGAAGAAAATATCGCTGTTGTTCTCGTTGGCTCCTTTCGCTACAGGATAAACAAGATGAAAATTTTAATTTTATATGTTTAATCTGGTAACTACAGTTCAATATCGGTAGAGAAAGATTTGGACAAATCTGGCTCGTACTGTTGTAATTTCTCTATCATACTGTTTTAATATAATAAGCAGTAATTGGGATGAAGTAAAGAAGTCAGAGAGAAATCACATCATGTTACAAGTATTTAGTAGATCCCTTTCCGACCCCACAGAGTTGTGAGAGATGCTCACGGAAGCTGAAAATAGCCAATGACTTGTTGTTCATACTACTCCTGAGAAAAAGTACATTAGGAAAAGGCTGGCTCTGGCTTTTTCAACACATAAACCTGATTATAGTAGTTTCACGTGCAAAAACAATTTAGCGAAACTTCTGAAACACTCATGTCCCATGGGCTTCCCATATCTATGTAGAATTGTCAAATTAAATATTTTTGTATATTATTTATTTTCAGTCATTTTTAACTTAACCACACCAAGTGATATTGACATTTATAAAAATCTAACTTTTAATCATTAGGATGATTAAAAGTGACACATTGTATTAGTCAGGGTTCTCCAGAGATATATAGCCAATAGGAAGGATAGATAGATAAAATGAATGATTGATAGGTTAGTGGATGAGAAGAGGTTTAATAGGGTAATTGGTTCATGTGATTCTGGAGCCCGAGAAGTCCCAGTATAGGCCTCTGCAAGCTGGAGGACCGCGAAAGCTGGTAGCATGGCTCAGTTCAAGTCCAAAGGTCTTAGAACAAGTGATTCCAATGTTCCAATGGTGTAAATCTCAGTCCAGATCTAAAGGCCTAAGAAACTTAGGGCCTACTGGTGCAAGTTCTGGAGTCGAAAATCCCCAAATCCTGCAGTCCTGACGTTCAAGGACAGGGGAAGAAGGGTATGCCAGTTCTAGAAAAGAGAAATTTCATGTTTTCTCTTCTTTTTGTTCTGTCTGGGACCTTAGTCAATTGGATAGTGCTAGCTTACATTGAACGAGGGAAGATCTTCCTTATGTAGTTCACTGATTTGAATGTTAGTATCTTCTGGAACACCCTCACAGGCATACCCCAAAATAATGCTTTACCAGTTATCAGGGTATATCTTAATTCAGTCAAATTGACACCTAAAATGTACCATCACACATATTATTCTAAACAATGCCCTATATTCTTTTTTTATATTGTAACTATAGACTTTTATTTGGTCATTTAACACATACTTATTGAAAATGAAGTATGATCAAGGCATTGTGAAAAGCTTTGGGAATACAAAGACTATTCTCCCTAAGTATTTCAAAAATCTTAGTGCTTATAACAAACTGTAAATCCAGTTTGTCACAATATTCCTCATAACTGCTGTTGCATATTTCATGGAAAGGCTGTGTACACGATGTCAACAGCCCCAGTAGGAAAATCAGTGGAACTGAGTTAGAATACTGGCTCTGCTTCTGCTGAGTGGCCTTGGATAAGACAGAGAAGAGTCAAACTTTTAAACTCATTTATGTAATAGAGATGTAATGATACCTATCACTTGGGGTTATTGTAAGAATGGAATGAATTGGGATTATGTCAAGTGTCTTAAGAGTGGCCTGTATTGAGATGACATTATACACAGTAGCTATTTTCAAAGAATTAATGGTCAAATGAGGCAGCTCTTTCTTTTTTCAACAGTTTTAGCTGTCACATAGTTCTGAAATCTGCCTCCCTGTAAATTCCAACCATCGGAACTCATTATGCTCACTGGAGCAGATAAGCTTAATTCCTTCTTCCACATGAACACCCTTAAGATATCAGGACACAGTTTCCAGCCATCTACATTTTTTCCCAACTGAGCAACTGCAATGAACTCTTGTTGTTCCTTAACTATTTTTTTCTTAAGTGTAATGAATATATTAGAACCTTCAAAAACTATTCACACTAGAGTGGAAATCTGAATGGAATGGAACATTTTGTACCTAATTCAGACCTGTTTAGCAACAGAAACTAGAAAATAACATATCCTCCAAGTTTTTCTCATAAGATAAACCCTCATAAACATTCACCAAGGCGTTCATCTCCTACCCTATCTCCAGACTGATGGCTGAGTAATGTTCTTAATACAAATGCTATTTTACTCATCACCATATATAAATCTTCTTAGCTTAGTCCAGTGATCCACAAACTTTTAGTCTCCTGACCACTTTACCCCTGTAGAGGCCAAGGGAAAACTTTCCTTTTACCCTGTGAAGTGTCACTGGAAAAAAAAAAAAAAAATCAACCCGCAAAAGGCAGATTAATTGGATAAAATTTGGATTAACTGGATTAAAAGGAGAAATTTTATTTGATCATGTAGTTTTATGTGACATGGGAACCTTCAGAATGAAGACCTAAAGATACAGAACAAATTGTCCACTTTTGTGCATAGGTTCAACTAAACATGGACAGCCATGTAGAAATATGACTGGACAAAAAAGATAATAATGGGAGGCTAAAAGACTTCGGAGAAATCCTGCAAGTGCTCTTGGTCTAGACTCTTCTCGGTCTGTCTGCAGCACTCCTTCCCTCTGGGTATGGGGCAGGGCCCTCTCTGGAATGGGGGTCTTATGACCCACAGTCGAACAATGTAGGTCACATAATTTCTTTATGGCCAATTTTTACACAGAAAGGTGGAAGGAGGCCGGGTGCGGTGGCTCAAGCCTGTAATCCCAGCACTTTGGGAGGCCGAGGCGGGTGGATCACGAGGTCAGGAGATCGAGACCATCCTGGCTAACACGGTGAAACCCCGTCTCTACTAAAAATACACAAAATTAGCCAGGCGAGGTGGCGCCGCCTGTAGTCCCAGCTACTCAGGAGGCTGAGGCAGGAGAATGGTGTGAACCCGGGAGTCGGAGGTTGCAGTGAGCCGAGATTGCGCCACTGCACTCCAGCCTGGGTGACAGAGCGAGACTCTGCCTCAAAAAAAAAAAAAAAAAAAAAAAAAAAAGGTGGAGGGAAAGTTAGAGTAACGTTTTCAGGTTTTTAGACTGGCTTTGGAAAAAAAGGGGTTCTGGTTACTATACCTGCCTTCGGGAAGAAGGATTCTAGTTTCTATGGCTAACCTTGGGGGTTAGAATGATACTGAGAGACAGAAGGGCAGGAGAAAGTCAGAGACAAACTTTTGCCTCTGAGGCCTTAATTTGGGGGTATTGTTTTCTGAGTCCTAACACCACCAAAAACTTACTGATGACCCCCAAAAGCTTTGCTTATATAGGTTAAATCTATGTTTATTTACTGCATTAGAAACTAAAGTTGACGTCGGAAGTGGTGGCTCACACCTGTAATCCCAGCACTTTCGGATGCCGAGGCAGGTGGATCACTTGAGGTCAGGAGTTTGAGACCAGCCTGACCAACATGGTGAAACTCTGTCTCTACCAAAAATATAGAAAATTATCCAGGTGTGGTAGCATGTACCTGTAATCCCAGCTACTCGGAAGGCTGAGGCAGGAGAATCACTTGAACCCGGGAGGTAGAGGTTTCAGTGAGCCAAGATCATGCCACTGCACTCCAGCCTGAGCAACAGCATGAGACTCCATCTCAAAAAATAAAAAGGAACTAAAGCTGAAATATTAATTTAAAATAACAACAGCTCTATTATGTAGTAATACAAATAACATATTTTAATGAAAAAAATATCTTCTCCAAAACAAAAAAACGGTGAACAGAAATTGTTTTTGTAAACCTTTTTAATATTTAACTTGATAAAAGTCAACTAAATTTTCTGTTTCTGCAATCAGCTGTGATATATTGTTTTAGTTGAAGTATGTGACAAAAATCACGTAGTTGCAAAGTCACTACGTATTTGCAAAAATCATATGTAATTGGTAAACAAAAAAATACTTTAGTCATCTCTTTTAGGTAATTGTGGATATTCTTTGCTACTACACCAAATCTCAACAAATGGCAATTTCTTACAGGATAGTTGGAAGATATAATCCAAAATATCAATGACATTTTTCATTCTGTTAAGTTAAAATCAATTGGTCTAACTCACACTTTAAAAGAAATTTTATTTATGTATTGCTTTATAATATTATGATTTGGTTATACGCAAAATACTGGTTCACTAAATCATACCAATATTCAAAATGTTGATCCATTTCATTATATAACATTTTAAAAATTCACATTCATTGATATTACCCCAAATCTCAGCAGAAAAGTTTTAAATAATGGAAGCTGTCAAGCTCACAGAAGCAGATATAAGTTTTCCAAAATTCTAATTTTTTTCTTGAAAGTTTGAATTTTATCATTGGTAACAATTATTGTCAGCTGTTTTTCTTGCAGTTGACAAGTTCACTGCATTTATTTTCAAGATAATGTCTGCCAAATATGCCTCAGTACTCTAAAACCAGCTTTGATATTACAGATTACCTAAAAGAGTCCTGGGACACAGGGATCCACAGACTACACTTTGAGAACTGCTGTCTTGGCCTTCAGTATAGCCCCTACGAGTTGCAGCCTGCCTTCTTCCCTTGCTGTATCTATAATCTGCTTTGGCTTTCCCACAACTGCTGTCTACAAATCCTGAACTCTCTCCACCGAATATCTGAATATTCTAGGTCCCTCTCACACTTCTCTGCCTGGAGTACACTATTAAAGACCCATTTAATTGGACAAAATTCATGAAACCTTTCCTGAATCTTTACATGTATTAAGATTTATTAACAATTCTTTCCAAGAGTCTCTGCAGTATACCCATTGTACTTACTTTTAGCATAAACCTTCCACAATTTTATAGCTTTTCCTTTTAGAGAGTTACTCAAATAAAGGGTCTGTCTTATTACTGTGTATATATCAAAGAAAGTTCTAGCTCTACCAATTATTAGGTGGAACAAGTTTCTTAACTACTCTTTGCTTCTGATTCTTCATCTGTAAAATAGAGCATTACTTAACTCAGAGAAATACTGTGAAGGTAAAGAAAATGCATATGTCTGCCAAAACATTTAGTAATATACAATCACTTATATAATCACAATATAAGATATTAATTATAATCATTAATATATTCTAGTAATAAAATTATATATAATTTTAAAACCATAAAACCTATTTTTCCCCAAAGCAAAATAGAAGTATTAATACTTTTTGAGAAACTACCTCATTGATGAGAGAATTCCTGTTTCAATATCAAAATAATTAGACAGATTTGAGTCTATGTATGAAACTACAAGTTTACAAAAGTTTCTTGTCTTGCAGTTTTCTATAACCTAAATTCTAGGAAAAAAAATTGGTTAATTTTTTATCCTTCATGAACTCCTTTGGTAAGCAGACACACTAAGTCATATTTACAGAATCCACCAGTCATAAATTCTTCTAATAGAAACTTCTCCCTCAACTTCTGCAGCTTAAAGGTACATGCCTTAAACTATGTAATTCTGCTCTCCTGGCAGGTCTTCTAACCACGAATGCCCAACTTACAAGGAGGCAGCAAATCCAAAGGATATTCAGTGACCTCTGACTTTATCGCCAATGACATGTCAAATTTGAGCTAGGCTGATCAAACTCCCCTGGTAAACTGAGTTGGGAAGAACTCAGTTATAACTCTGTATTAGTCTGTTCTCATGCTGCTAATGAAGAAATGAGACTGGGCAATTTATAAAGAAAAGACGTTTCATGGCAGAAAAAGAGGTTTAATGGACTCACGGTTCCACGTGGCTGGGGAGGCCTCACAATCATGGCAGAAAATGAAGGAAGAGCAAACGTACATCTTACATGACGGCAGGCAAAACAGCGCCTTCAGCGGAACTCCCATTTATAAAACCATCAGATCTCGTGAGACCTATTTACTACCACGAGAATAGTGTGAGGGAAGCTGCGCCGGTGATTGAATTATCTCCACCTGGCCCCATTCTTGACAGATGGGGATTATTACAATTCAAGGTGAGATTTGGACACAGCCAAACCATATCAAATCCTAAGGTGAAAGAATTTCTAGGAGTATTTTAATGATTCCCCACCTCCAAGTCTACTCACCTACCCATACTCTGCCTCACTTCCTTTACCACAGATGTCCTTACTAATCATTAGTACTTAAGGCTAACCCATCCACTGGTGCATTCAATCCTATCCTCTCATATTTATTCAAGAATACCAGCCTAGCAAATCTCTCCTCTTTCTTCAACATCATTTTTCCTCTCTGCTAGATCATTTTCACGAACATTTGAATATATTGTAATTTCTCCTCTATAAAGATAAAACAACTCTTCTGTTGACTCCACATTTTTCCTCTAACTACTATTCTATTTCTCTTTTTCCTTCTGGGACAAAATTTCTGGGAAAAACAATCTATAATAGATGTTATAATAGAGTTCTCTAATTTCCTGACCCCTCAAGCTTTTATCCCACCACCCCAGAGGTGAATTTATACACTTCTTCTTCCCTTATACTGGCAGTCAGGTCACTCTCTTTAAATACTTTCATTTACTTGTTCTGCAGGAGATAATACTCGCCTGAGTTTCCCTCTACTTCATGAATCTCTTTTCAAATTTCTCTACCTGTTTTCTTCTTGTTCTCATGCATTAAGGTAGCTTTTTTTTTTTTCTTCCTCTGTGTATATTGGTTCTGTTAACATATTCATCCAATCAGGCAATGTTATATAATATCTATATGCTGATGAATCCCACATTTTAAATCTTCAGTTTACACCATTCCCCTTACCTCCAAATTTCAAAGGTCCACCTGGGATTCTCTCTACTTCTGCACTTACCCCTCCAAACAGCACTCATATTAATGCAATATTCAGAGTTATCCTTTTATAGAGTCAGTCAAAGGACTCTTCCTCTGAAGGTCTCTCATGCAGAGTAAAATCTCTTAGTGACCCAGAAGTTTCTACATGATCTGCTCCATCTCCTCCCTCTTATTTCTCTGATTTATCTGCTATTGTTCCCCTTAGTCTCATGACTCCCATCAAGCATGATTTTGATTCAGAGGTTTTACAAATATTCTTACCTCTGCTTGGAATTCTCTTCTCTCAGATACTTCTTTGACTTGCTCTTACGTCCTTCAAAACTTTGCTTGACGCTTACTTTATTAGTGAGGGTATCCATGACCCCCTTATTAAGACTGAACTCCCTACCTTCTCATCCTCTGTGGTCCACACCTTCTTCCTTGCTGTGTTTTCTACCATAACACTTAACCCAATCTAATATACTTAATATCGGCTTCTAGAATATGTTTCATGAGGTCAGGGATAGTCTTAATGTTCTCCTCAGCTTCACTAAACTTTGACAGTTTTCTTCCTGACTTTAATCCCTCATCGCTCTTTTCATAGAACATTTACTTTAGAAAACTCACAATTGTAAATTGTTTCTCTGCCCCTTTTAGATGTAAAATTTCTCCTAGCCTCTTGCTGGTTTTATAACCCAGGATTGTGTTTCTCAAGGACCTGGGAGCCATTCCTTTGAAATGTAATCACCAAGAAAGATAAAGCCTGTATTTCCCATTCTCTGTGGGGGAGTTGGGGGGGGGGGGGGGGGCAGGGTAGGAACTTAACTTTGATAAGTACCAATTAGCAAACACAGATGGCCTAATTACATTGACCAACCTCTCCCCTAACACCCTCTAGTACTTTCCCATTAGCTTACCTAAATCCTTAAACATTGATAGTTTTACTTTAAAAATTCTCTTGCCTTTTTGTTTTAATGATGTTCAGTGCAGTTCTACACTGAAGTCTCTCTTCCCTACTGCAGTAGCATGAATAAAATGTCTGGTCATTTTTAGTAAGTGTCCAGTGCAATTTTTCTTTAAGTTTCCCTGTGAGGGAAAGGGTACCTGCACATAGTATATGCTCAAGAAATGTTTGTTTAGTGAGTGTGTAAATGGATGCCAAGCTGTGTGGGAGCTAAAATTTTTAGAGGGTAGGAAAGAACCAGAGACGACCTGGATCCTAGTAGAGAGAGGGAGAATGTAAAGCACATGCTTGGAGAATAGAGAGAGGGAAGGAACGGGGAAGGGAAAGAGAAGCAGAGACTGTCTGTGGGCTGCCTCTATGGGTTCCTGTTCTAGTATACACATTTCTTTACAATAAATCTGGTTTTTATTAAATATGGTAGAGTGAATTTCTGAATCTCTGATCCTTGTCATTAGATAAGCCTAATTACACTTTTCTATTAGACTACAACCTCCTATATAAGACATCTTTAAATCTGGAATGCCCGGCATGGCATTGTACCTACTACAAATCAGGCATTCACTGGCAAAATTTTGAATAAAAATATCATCTTTCTGTTCCACTTCCTCATAAGTGAGTCTTCTAACAGTTTATGAGGAGATTATAGGCAAAAATATTCTATGTGGTTGATATTGGAGAGATTGTTTTTCCTTGAGATAGAAATATATTATGCCCCCTTATCTGCTAGGGATTTGTTCCGTGACTCCCAGTGAATAACTGAAACCATGGATAATACTGAATCGTATATATACTATGCTTTTCCCTGTACACACATACCTATGATAAAGTTTAATTTATAAATTAGGTATGAAACCACTGCCGGGCGCGGTGGCTCAAGCCGGGCGCGGTGGCTCAAGCCTGTAATCCCAGCACTTTGGGAGGCCGAGACGGGCGGATCACGAGGTCAGGAGATCAAGACCATCCTGGCTAACACGGTGAAACCCCGTCTCTACTAAAAATACAAAAAACTAGCCGGGCGAGGTGGCGGGCGCCTGTAGTCCCAGCTACTCGGGAGGCTGAGGCAGGAGAATGGCGTAAACCCAGGAGGCGGAGCTTGCAGTGAGCTGAGATCTGGCCACTGCACTCCAGCCTGGGCGACAGAGCGAGACTCCGCCTCAAAAAAAAAAAAAAAAAAAAAAAAAAGAAACCACCTTTGCAAAATTATGACTAAGTGAAAGAGATCTAACCTAACTGACTCCATCTTACTTCTAACCTGTAAGGTGTCCTTGTTCCTTCCTACGCATAGGATAAACTAATTTTGGGAGGAACTTAGTTTATAGTTTAAAACAAAGATGAAAACGGCCTTTTCCCAAAACAAATCTCCTTCTTGCCCGGGTACTAGACTGCCTTTGTAGGGTTAACAAATTAGCCACAGATTAGAAATCATGGTTTAGGAGTCATGCAGCTGGAGACCTCAAGATTCTGACCCTCCATAAACGGCTCCTAAGATCAGTGCTTAAGATATTTTGCAGACCCTGTAGTTGATGGATCAGCTGGCACCACCCTGCTCGATAAACTGGCTCATCTGATCTTGTGGCCCCCACCCAGAAACTGACTCTGCGCAAGAGGACAGCTTCAATTCCCTATTATTTCATTTCCTACCTAACCAATCAGCACTCCTGATTCACTGACTTCCCCCCATCCACCAAGTTGTCCTTAAAAACTCGGATCCCCGAATGCTCAGGGAAACAGATTTGAATAATAATAAAACTCTGGTCTCTCGCACAGCTGGCTCTTCATGAATTACTCTTTCTCTATTGCAATTCCCCTGTCTTGATAAATTGGCTCTGTCTAGGCAGTGGGCCAGGTGAACTCACTGGGTGGTTACAGGCACAACAGAAGAGTAACAAAAATAATAATAGAACAGAACAATTATAACGTACTGTAAATGATATGCGAATGGCATCTCTCTCTTTGTCTCTCTCAAAATATCTTCTTGTACTATACTGAGGGTAAGTGAAACCATAGAAAATGACACAGCAGATAAGGGGAGACTACTGTAATAACTTCAAATACCAGCAGAAACAAATCAAAGTCCTTTAGAAGCTGGTAATTATTAATTGAGTCTAACACCAATTTTCAGTTATTAGAAGTCAGACTGGAGGCAACTTAGCAAAATTCTAGACCTCCTAATTAGAGAAAAACACATTTAGACTTCGAGTTCCAATTTTATTATCACTTCTTTAAATTTTACCAACATAGGATGGCAGGGTTTGCTGGCAAATCCAATCAAAACTCTTAGAGCCAATAGTCAATATGTACATAGTATAGGGACACATTTTTGCTCTTCTTCAATGACTCTGCTACCCTCTAGCTTTTCCATTTTCAACCTTCCAATCAGACACTTTCTTACAGCTGAGTGAATTGCCTTATACTATGGTTGTCATAAGGCAGCAGATCTCCTTGTTTCCTTCTCATTATATATTATATATATATAATATATATATATTATATATATATTTTAAGAAAGCAGAATGTCATTCTGCATTGTTTCACAATGCCATTTTTACCCAGTTAACTTTGATGAACTCTGTGTCAATTCACCACAAAATGGGACCCATCTCCCTTCTTTAGAATATAGAAGTCTTCAATATACTTGTATTTCTCTCTTAACTTCTATAAAAAAATAAAACTTTTCTAAAGGATTCACAAGTCTTCCACGCTAATTATTTTAGCAATTTGCCTGGATAGAAGATAGATTTTATGCTTCTATTTATTGATCTATTTTAACTGAACAACTCTTTGTATAAAATAATTCCTTTTTTAAATAGTCAAGTGAGATGTGAGGAAAGTATCTGCCTTTGACTTTAACTCAGGGCTACTTTAGGACCAGGTCTAAAGGGATGTATATCGAATGATTCATGATAAGACTAAAGATATGGAATTTGCCTTTTTCTAAGGTCGAAATGTCAAAGCTCAATCGAGATTCTTAAAGCAGTCTTTAGCCATAGGGTTCTAAAAAACAATGCTCTATATCCAGTTCTCAGCAGATTAGACCTGCCCTAGCTAAATGCTAAATAAAAGCCAAGCACAGACTACATGAACAGGAGCCGGAGGGGATATGTTGTTCTGTAAAAGGGTCAAATACATGGTTCACATCAAAGTCCCAGGGCGTACTTGTTTCTTAGAAGAGAGAAGTATCTGTACTGAGCACTGTGGATTGTCCAGTGGGACTACAGCATGTTTTATCAGACCTCTATTATGTACAGGATTCACAGAAGGCTGGAAACATAATACATATAAACCACCCACATGGGTGCACGCACACACATTCACCTAATCATGTAACAATCTGCTTTCATTTGGCAAGAGCAAAACTATTCAATGGTAAAGACTGAATGACCTCTCAGGGGACAAGCTTTGGAACATCATTTATTAATATTACTGTGAGATGCTCAAACATTGCATGTCTTTTATACTCTATGGGAAATGTGATCAGACCATAGCAATAAGAAATGAGATTTTTCCCTATCATGACTGCATGCTCATATTTTTCTTGTTTAACTCTAGCTCTTAATTATATTTAACATTTATTAATACATGTTCACAACTAGGTAGGGCCTATAACCTGCTGAGATATACTACATCTGCTCTTGCCTAGCAGGATTTCTCCTGACATTTCAAGTAAACAATGTAGATGTATTTTCTACTTTTTAATTTCGGGGAAAATTATAGGAAGGCAAATGTATTGTGGTTTGATTCAAGATATGAATAAAGAAAAAGTCTCCCAGAAAATGTCTTGGTTAAAAACATTAAAATGACTTATTTGTTGCAATTATGATTAGGAAGGGTTGAACTCAGCTGTGATAAGTGCTTTTTAATAATTATTTTCATAAACTGCACTACCCTGGAAAGTATGGTAATTGGGTTGGAATATTATTTGCAGTCCTGATTAGCATTCTGGAAATAAATAAGGAGTTGTGAGCAAGGAGTGAAGCTATGGAGACACTAAGAAGCTCTAGAACCACAGAGCTGGAGAATGAAAATGTGAGCAATAATCTACAAATTTGCATACTAGACATGACACATAAAAATATTGCTATCTTGTTCTTCTCACTGATGGAGTGTAACATTGGTTCCGAAAATGAAAAGTCTGCTAAATTCCTCATCTGAAGTCAAGTAGATAAATCACTTCTTTCACTTTCCTCCTGGCCACTTTGCTTGAATTGCAAGAGTTTCCTTCATATTTTTTGTCATTCTGGGACCTTTTTTAATTTAAGGCTACTGTCTAGACCCTCCTCTTCCTGGTCAGCTTCTGTCCTGATCGCTTCACAGTCCCCTCCATTCTTTGTTCAAGTCTGTCATGACTGTCACAGCCACATTGTGGTTTTCCTTAGCCATACCCTCTAAGCATGCTTACCCTGTCAGCTTCTGTGCCTCTCTTTATTAGATTCATTAGCAAAATTCATAATCATATGCTTATCTATTTATTTATAGGCATACTCTCTTTTCCCATTGTAAGTTGCAAGCATAATGGCAGTCATTATATTAAAAATCCCAGTATTTTGTAGGTGCTCAATACACTGAGAGAATAAATGTGGAAGAATGAAAATTATGAAAAATTTCAGAGATTACAAGATTTTTCTCATTTATCACCTTCAAGATTTTTGGTAGTTTTCAGAAATGTTGTGGGGTTTTTCTGCTCCTTGAGTGGCAACTTTACATATTCTTCCAGCCCAAGGGAATAGAGCTAAAATTCTAAAGTAGCGAAATGTAACGCTAGCATCAAAACACTAGTAAAGCTCTCAGAAATATCTGTTTGTGTATATATATATGTGTATTCATATATGTGTTTATACATATATATGTGTATGTATATGTGTGTGTTATTTATATGTTTCACACACATACACGACCCATGTCTCTCACTAAATAAACCCAAAATGGATTAAAGACTTAAATGTAAGTCCCCAAACTATAAAAGTCCTAGAAGAAAACCAGGAAAAACTCTTCTGGACATTAGATTAGGCAAATCATTTATGACTAAGTCCTCAAAAGCAAATATAACAAAACAAAAATAGACAAATGGGACTTAATTAAACTAAAAAGCTTCTGCGCAGCAAAAGAAATGATTAACAGAGTAAACAGACCACCTAAGGAATGGGAGAAAATATCTGCCAACTATGCATGTGACAAAGAGCTAATAGCCAGAATCTACAAGGAACTCAACAACTCAACAAGAAAAAAACAGGCCGGGCGCGGTGGCTCAAGCCTGTAATCCCAGCACTTTGGGAGGCCGAGACGGGCGGATCACAAGGTCAGGAGATCGAGACCATCCTGGCTAACCCGGTGAAACCCCGTCTCTACTAAAAAATACAAAAAACTAGCCGGGCGAGGTGGCGGGCGCCTGTAGTCCCAGCTACTCGGGAGGCTGAGGCAGGAGAATGGCGTGAACCCGGGAGGTGGAGCTTGCAGTGAGCTGAGATCCGGCCACTGCACTCCAGCCTGGGCGGCAGAGCGGGACTCCGTCTCAAAAAAAAAAAAAAAAGAAAAAAACAAAAACAATTAACCCAGTTAAAAAGTGGGCAAAGGACATGAACAGACATTTTTCAAAAGAAGACATACAAGCGTCCAACAAACATGTTGAAAAATGCCACCATCACTGGTCATCAGAGAAATGCAAATTAAAACCACCATGAAATAATCATCTTGCACCAGTCAGAATGGCTATTATTAAAAAGTCAAAAAACAACAAATATAGGTGAGGATGCAGAGAAAAGGAAATGTTTATGCACTTTTGGTGGGAATGTAAATTAGTGCAATGTCTATGGAAAACACTATGGAGATTTCCCAGAGAGCTAAAAATAGAACTATCATTATACACAGCAATTCCACTACTAGGTATGTACCCAAAGGAAAAGAAATCATCATACCAAAATGATAACTGTACCCATATGTTTATTGCAGCACTATTCACAATAGCAAAGATGGAATCAACCTGCCTATCAACAGATAATTGGATAAAGAAACGTGTTATATATTTTTACTATGGAATAGTTCTCAGCAATAAAAAGGACAAAATCATGTCTTTGTGACATGAATGAAACTAGAGACCATTATCTTAAGTGAAATAACTAAGAAACAGAAAGTCAAACACTGCATGTTCTCACTTACAAGTGTGAGCTAAATAATGTGTGCACATGGACATAGAGGGCAAAATAACATACACTGGAGACTCAGAAGTGTGGGTGGAGTGTGAGGGATAGGAAATGACATAATAGGTACAACGTACACTATTTGGATTATAGGTACACTAAAAGCCCAGACGTCATCACAATAGAATATATTCATGTAACGAAACTGCACTTCTACTCTTTAATTTATGAAAATTAAAAAGAAAAACACCTGCACACACACGTATATAATCATAAGGGTACACTAGTAAGAAGATTAACTCATAATCGTGTCTTTCGAAGCACTATGGAACAGCAAACATTTGTGAAAAAAATACCTGCCACAGCGCAGGAAAGAAAGTGTGCCAAAGGGAGAGAAAGAAAGATAGGATTTATCACTCCAGTGACTTTGAAATAAGAGGAAAGAGGAGTATACTTCTACCTGACCTGCATCTTTTACTTTTTGAAAATTCCACCCATCACAGCTGTGATCCATCACAGAGCAGGAAATACCATCAACCAGATTTAATTTCCTCTGTTTTGAAGTGGAACAAGAGAAGGAAGGAGAGGTGAAAAACAATATTATCTTTCTAGAGTATGTCTAGCAACCCTCTTGCACTTGAGGAAATGCAGATGAATAACTATTTATGCTAAATCATCTTTCTATTTGTTCATTCTATTTTCAAATCCAGTTTTCCTGCTATCGTAATATAACCATGGTATGACTATAGAAAAGGTGGGTGAAGTCCAAATGGATACAAAATTCTCAAAGTAAAAATGATTTAGAATAATTACAGTAAAAATTTTATTAGAAAGAAGATAAGGTGGCTATTGGAAGGATGTTTTTGTATATACTGCAATAAAGGAAGGTAGAAAAATGCATTTGTTACCTTGAAATCCTTGGTGATTACCGTTTGAGAATTTGGCAGGCAAGGAAGGTCGACTCTCAGACTACTAGATCCCACAGAAGTAAACACTAGATGTGTCAAATAATATTGTTTCCTGTTTTGGAGCCCTCCATAGAACAGGAAGTCTCTACTTACAGATAGTCCATGCCTGAGGATAATTGGAAATCGCAGAGCTTGGCATTGTGCAGCAACGCTTTTGAAATACTGATTTTAAAAAAATCTAGATATTGAGGCATTATTTAACTAAATCTCTCACCTTTACAGAAATAATGTTTATAGAATGTTTTCTTGATGAAACCCATAAATTCAGAATATCTTTCTGCCATTAAAAGGGTCTGGAATCTCAGAAACTTTCAAAGTTGTAAAGGTTGCACATCCCAGTTACATAGGATATGCTTTTGATTTTTTTGTGTGTAAATTTAATCTGTCACTTCATTGTTCTTTATGTTTTATAATGTAAGCCTAAGTTACAATTTTCTTATGCTTCTGCCTTTTTGTCTTCTGTGGTAAATGCTTCATAATTCTTTGTAAGAACCCAGTCATTTCACTTGTCCATATAAACCATTTGCTCAGAAAAGGCTATTTGCCTGACAGCCCACATCACTGTTGAAAAATTTTGCTTGTCTCTCCCTTGTAGTTAAAGATAAACCTCTGTGGTTCTCAGAAAACAAAACTGCTGAAATCTTAGCTTGTAAGTCAAATAATAGGACACAATGGCTTTCTGACCTGAATGATAATTTCAGCACACCTTACTAGATCGAGTACATAGCATCTTGGATAATTGAAATGAAACTTCAAATGATAAAGCAGTTGAATTTCAGCAACATTTTGAAGAAAATTACGTAAATTTTTCTATAAAGAAGAAAACTAAATTTCATCTTTAAATAGTCTTCTTTTATAACAAAATAGGATGAGGGTGAGATAGTGAATGAAAAAGCAAAAATAAGTGATGGTGCTAGTTTTAAAAGTCAGCATGTTATTGGAATATACAAACAGTTGTATAATTTCTAGAAGCCACAACATAATTTTTTCTAGAAATAAAAGTGACCTGTTGGCTACTGGGCTGGACTTTCTGGAGGCAAAACTGGAAGGCTTTAGGAATCTGTTTTCTTTTGTTCGTTTAAAAACATGATGCTATTTCATAACTGAATTTAGAATTGTTCAAGGGTTAAAAATAAAAATAGATTATTTCTGTTAAAGAAACATATGCTGGATTACACAGAAATTTTCAGACCTGAAATGGAAAAAGAAAAAGTATACAACGCAGATTATCTATTGACAATGGAGAACCTGGTATCAAGGATTTTGCTAAGAGTGGTTGGTTACCATAGCAGTAAGAAGTAAATGCAGATACTAATGGGGAAGAATATACCCTGTAGTGGTATCAGATAGGCTCAAAATGGCAGGAAAGAGTTTCATTTCCCTTCTAATTTGGAAAAATAATGATGAGTGAGTTTAACTGGGACAAATCAGAATCCAAGAGAAACAAATGCAAATTAGTCAATGCATAACTTCAGGTTTATAGAGAGTGGTTACAGTCAGATCTGGATGAGAGACTCCTATCTCAAGCTACTAGAGATGTGCTACCTCACAGCCACCATCCAGGGAAGTTGGGGAGTAAGGCAAGGGCTAAACAGTTGGATCTAAGGTTTGCTATGTCCCTGGATTTAATACAAATGATGGTCTAATACATGAGTTTTCTATCTAATGGGAACAAAAAAAAAAAAAATATGTGTGTTTTAAATTTTTTTAAAGGACTTCTTTTTTAATTTTAGGATACCAGTGTATAAAAGATAAATCAATAATAACTTTTTGATTAAAAAATTATATTTTACTTTTAAGACATAATGTATACCTCTTGTTTAAGAAACAATAAAATGTGAAAAACATAAACCTTAAAAGCTACATTTATGAGACAGAGTCTCGCTCTGTCACCCAGGCTGGAGTCCAGTGGCGTGATCTCGGCTCACTGCAACCTCTGCCTCCTGGGTTCAAGTGTTCTCCTGCCTCAGCCTCCCAAGTAGCTGGGATTCCAGGTGCCCACCACCAGGCCCAGTTAATTTTTGTATTTTTAGTAGAGGCGTGGTTTCACCATGTTGGCCAGACTGGTCTCAAACTCCTGGCCTCAAGTGATCCTCCCACCTTGGCCTCCCAATGACCTCATGCTCATGATTACAGGCATGAGCCACTGTGCCCGGCCAAAAACTACGATTTATTACATGTTATGATTCATAACACCATCTAATGCAAAATATAAATTGTAATGTAGATTATATCAATAAGCGTTACACACCATATTTAGCTTTTATTTTTTTCTTCAAATTTATGAACTATGTTCAAAACAAATGTCCAATTTCTCTTCACAGAATCATTCCTTTCCATTTCCCCCCTACTCCTTCCTCTTGATTTCCACCACATGTCTGTTACTACACCCAAGAACAAGTATGAGGAATATGTGTTCCCTCAAGAATGCCTGGCCTCCTCCACTTTATGAAGACGGAGAATGTGACTCTTTCTGGGGCAGCTTGTACTTTCCAGAACACACTTCCCCATAAAGAGTTTGTCTCTCCTTTGCCAAAACCCTGTGTTCAAATGAGAAAGGGGGTGATCTTTTTGGTTCTTGCATGGGCATACAACAAACAAGACAGTGACTAATAAAAGGTTTTTCCTCTCCTTTTTGATTTTCTGGAAAAGTTTATGTAGACTTATTCCTTAAATGTTTGGTAGAAATCACTAGCGAAGCTATGTAGGCCTGAGGGTTTTCTTTGTGGGAAGATTTTTAACTATTAACCTAATTATTTAAGAGATATAGTGTAATATAGGTTATCTGTTTCTTCTTGAAAGACCATTGCTAGTTTGTGCTTTCAAAGATTGTATTCTCATGGGAGCAAAAGGCAATTAGATAAAATGAGTAAGTTCCAGCATTCAATAATACATAGGATGACTATAGTTAATAATTTATTGTATATTTCTTTTTTTTTTTTTTTTTTTTTTTTTGAGACGGAGTCTTGCTCTGCCGCCCAGGCTGGAGTACAGTGGCCGGATCTCAGCTCACTGCAAGCTCCGCCTCCCGGGTTCACGCCATTCTCCTGCCTCAGCCTCCCGAGTAGCTGGGACTACAGGCGCCCGCCACCTCGCCCGGCTAGTTTTTTTTTTTTTTGTATTTTTAGTAGAGACGGGGTTTCACCGTGTTAGCCAGGATGGTCTCGATCTCCTGACCTCGTGATCCGCCCATCTCGGCCTCCCAAAGTGCTGGGATTACAGGCTTGAGCCACCGCGCCCGGCCTGTATATTTCAAAGTAGCAAGAAGATTGGAAATTTTCCCAACACAAAGACATGACAAACATTTGAGATGATGGATATTCTAAATACCATGATTTAATCATCACTCATTTATCAAAATATCACATGTACCCACAAATATCTACAATTATTATGCATCAGTAAAAAAGAAGTAAAAGGAAACACAAACATGGTTTAACTTGGAGTGATAAGGTAATGAGCAATTTATTTTTCTTTTGTTTGGAATTCTATGGGAAGGCTTTCAAAGTTGCGCAATAAGAAATTGCTAAACCCCCCACAAAATATTGTGTGTTTTTTTCCTATGTCAAACTTATTGGCATAAAGTTGATGAAAATATTTCCCTGTTATCCTTTTAATGTATATAAGAATTGTAGGAATAGCCCTCTTACATTTCTGGTAATATAATGTGTATCTTTTCCCTTTTTTTCCTGATGGTCTGGCTAAAGGTATATCAATGTTATTTTTTAAATTTTAATTGTTTAATTTTAACTTTATTTTGTTATTTTCTGTTTTCTATTTTGTTGCTTTTTAATTTAGGCTTCATGTGTCCTACTGTTTTCTAGCTTCCACATGTTGAAAGTTAGATTATTAAACTTAGAGTGTTGGAAAGTTAGATTATTAAACTTAGTGCGTCCATATTTTCTGATACAAGTATTTATTGCTGTAACTTTTTCTTAAAGTACTGTTTTAACTACATTAAACACATTTTGATATTTATGTTTTAATTTATTCAGTTCAAACTGCTTTCTGATTTACCTTGTGATTTTTAAATTTGACCCAGAGTTCATTTATAAGTCATTTGTTTAGTTTCCAAAGACTTTGGAATTTTATAGTTATTTTTTTCAGTTTTCAATTCCATGTTTAATTCCATGTGGTGAAAGGACTTAGTAGTTTTAAGTGCTTTTAAATTTATTGAGCGTATGGTTCAGAATCTAATATATATTAGTGAATATTTGTGTGCACTTGGAAAAATGTATATTCTGCTGTTTTAGATCTAATGTTCAATAAATGCCAGTTAGGCAATGTTGAAGAAGTCTTATTCAAGACTTCTATATGCTTACTGATTATTTTGCTTTCTTTCTTTAATTAATTAATGAAGCTTTTGTAATCTCTAACTATAATTGATTGTGAATTTGTCCATTTGTCCTTCCTGCATTATCAGTTTTTTCTTCTTGTATTTTGTAGCTCCATTATTTGACGTTGTATGTCCTCTTGATTAATTGACACATATATCATTATAACATGTTCCTCTTTATCACTGGTAATATTTCTAGTTCCAAAATTTACTCGGTTTGACATTAATATAGCTACTGATGCTGCTTTTTGATTGGACTAACGCTGTATATCTTTTTCTCATGTAGTCTGTGTATCCTCCTGACGTCTTCCCCACATTCATAGGGGCCAGATTGCCACACCAACTTGGAGCCCTTGGGATGCTTGCAGGAAACCTGGATTTAGGGCATCCTCTAGTGCTGAAATGGCTGCAGTGGTCAGGGGCTTAGGGAACCCAAGTCAGTCTACTTAGAACTTCCTACTGAAGAAAGACAAAAGCAAACAAAGCCAGACTCTGAAGAGTAAATAAATATCTAATTCTTCAATGCACAAAAATCAACTCTCATACACAAATGTCAAGAATAAATAAATAGGGAAATATAGACATCACCAAGAAGACAAGATAAGGTGCCAATAAATAACCTTAATGGGATAAAGGCATGTGATGTGTCAGAGAATCCCATTAGTTACTTAAGGAAGCACACCTATCTTAAAGAAAACACAAAAAAATAATTTCACAAGTTTATCAGGGAAATTTAACAGAAAGGTGAAAATGATTTAAAAAATCAAATGGAAATCCTAGAGATGAAAAATACAAATAACAAAATAAAAAATGCAATGGAAAGCATCAACAGCAAGATTGGTCAAACAGAAGAATCTATAAACTTGAAGACAGATTATCTGAAAATATACAGAGTAGCAAAGAGAAGAAATAATACAACTTTTTGACAGTTTGAGTATAATATGCCTTGAACAAGATCTTTCAGAACTGAATCTATTTGGAGTTTTTCTTTTTTTTTTTTTTTTTTTTTGAGCTTTCTGTATCCACATTCTATATCTCTTGCAAGACTTGCAAAATTCTTAGCTATTAATTGATTAAATAAAGTTTCTATGCTTTTGCCCTTCTCTTCTCCTTCTGGAACATACCAAATTCATATATTTGGTACCATTAGAGTGTTCCATATGTCATGTAGACTTTACTTTTTCTTATTCTTTTCTTTTTTTAGTCTAAGTTATTTCAAAAGAACGGTCTTCAAGTTCAGAGATTATTTCTTCTGCTTCATCTAGTCTAGTTTTGATATTCTCGTTTGCACTTTTTATTTAATTCCTGGAGTTATACAGTCCCAGTGGTTTTTTCTGTTTTTTCTTTTTTTTTTTTTTTTTTTTTGTTTGAGACAGAGTCTTGCTCTGTCACCCAGGCTGGAGTGCAGTGGCCAGGTCTCAGCTTACTACAAACTCCGCCTCCCGGGTTTACGCCATTCTCCTGCCTCAGCCTCCCAAGTAGCTGGGACTACAGGTGCCCACCACCTTGCCTGGCTAGTTTTTTGTATTTTTTAGTAGAGACAGGGTTTCACCGTGTTAGCCAGGATGGTCTCGATCTCCAGGCCTCGTGATCCGCTGGTCTCGGCCTCCCAAAGTGCTGGGATTACAGGTTTGAGCCACCGCGCCTGGCCCCATTGGTTCTTTCTTAAGATATTTATCTCTTTTTTGAGTTTCTCACTTAGTTTATAAACTGTTTTTCTGATTTCTTTGTATTATTTACCTGTGTTCTCTTGTATCTCACTAAGTTTCTTCAAAAAAGTCATTATTTCAGTTTCTTTTGCAGGTCTTTGATAGATTTCTTTTTCACAGGTATCTCTTACTGGAGAATTATTGTGTTTCTTTAGAGTTGTTATGTTTCCTTGCTTTTTTATGTTTCTTGTGTCCTTACATTGATATTTGGGCATCTGGTATAATAGTCACTCCTTCCAATGTTACGCATTGGCTTTGTAGAAGACTTTTTCTATGGGTTCATTTATAGTGTAAGTTGTTTAAGATGCTTTCCCTTTGAATCTGGGTGTGCACAGTACTGTAGTCTCTGTGTACTTTCCTCAACTATAATCTGCATCAGTAGTGTGTATGAGTTTCTCAGTGGTTTAGGCTATGCTTATTAGTGGAAGCTGCAATGGAGGCATTGCTGAAGGCAGGAATATCAGGTGGGCTTGTCTTCAGGTGTCGGTGGACCTGGCATGCCAATCCTTGGACACTCAAGTGTTATATATGGGCACTGGTGGTAGTAGTTCTGGGCAGGCCAATCCTTGTGCCTTCAGACAGCTTGCTAAATTTCTGGCAGTGGCAGCAGTGGACTGGGCATGTGGGCAGGTCTTCAGGACCCTGGGTGGTGTGCATGGTGTCCAGAAAGACAGCAGCAGCATCACGCCAATCCTTGGGCCTCCAGGAAGCATGCGTGGACATCAGAGGTGGCAGTAGCACACTGCACACTGCAATCTCCAGGCTCCCAGGTGGTACCTCTAAGTGGGCACCAGCAGCACTAGTGGCAGAAAGTTAGGCAGGCCTGTTCATGTACCTAGAAAGTGTGCATGTGCGCTAGTTGGTGGGGTGGATTGACCCCAAGGCCTCTGTATGATGTGCATGTGGGCAAGCAGGCTGAGTGGGCCCATCCTCAGGCCCCCACAAGGTGTGCACAAGCAACAATGTCAGTGGGAGACATGGGTCTATCCATAGGATTCAGGAAAACATTCACAGGTCCTGGAAGTAGCAGTGCCAGGCTGGATGGGTCTGTCCTCAGGCCCCCCAATGGTGTACATGGGCACAGGCTACAGTGAGTGAGGTGGTCTACTCCAAGCCCCCAGATAGCCCTATCCAGGCCCCCAGAATTGCTCATCTAGGCACCAACAGTGGTGGGCCAAAATGAGCCTGTCCTCATGTCCCTGGATCTTACTCAGGCACTGATGGTGGGTTGGATGACCTTGTTTCCAGGTCCCCCTACTGTGATCATGGGCACTAGCAAAATCAGGTGTAGTGAGTTGATCCCGCAGGCCTGGATTATGTGCATGGCCACTGGCAGTTGCAATGAGCAGGTGGGCCACTCCTTAGGTTATCCCTATAGTGTCCAAGAGCACCAGCTGTGGCTGGTGGATTGGGTTGATTCCCAGGTTCCTAGACAGCATGCTGGGGCAGCGGGGGCAGCAGTGGACAGGGCACACCTATCCTAAGGTTTCAGGATGGCAACTGTGTGGACGACCCACCTCATTCCCCCTAAAAGTGCCTGCAGGTGCATAGCAGGTCTGCTACTGGAGGGGTCAGGTTTACTGTCAGTGGCAGCAGCCCCGGGCAGGTGGCTCTCAAGATCTAGGGAGCACTTTGCTCCCTTCGTCCTGAGGGTGGCTTCCCCAGTGCACTGCACATCCATTCATCAAAGTATGGGACACTTCGTGAGCTACAGTGCTGGAGGTTCAGCCACACTGTTGAGTCCAGCCAGCATCACAACACTGCAACCCTCTGGGTGGATGTTGGGGAATGTCAGCTGGGCTCCAGGGATGTGGAGATCCAGAAATTGTTGGGTCTTAGGTCAAGAAGTAGTCTGGTGGGAGCTGGGCTCTCAGAATGGCACTATGTTGCAACTGCTTGGGTCTCAAAGGGTATGTGAGACCCAGCAGGAACTTCCTGTCTGGAACAATGATGTCCTGTGCATTCTATATCATTTCCTACGCTAGTGTCAGGGCCTGCCAGAGCTGAGGTACTCTCCCATGGCTAGGACTGCAGGAATCCACAGGAGTGTGGATCAATGGGAATCTCTCATTTACCTTTTCTCTGTACTGACTAATTTCTCCTGCTGAGCCAATCCTAGCCAGGCTGGCTGCTTTGCTTCTTTTTCCTCCAATGCCTCAGAGGTTCCCTGTATGCCCTGGTGAAGTCTAGTGTTCCCTCTTGGACTATTTGGCGTGAGATTATCTACTAGCTGTTTTGCTGTTTGTGAAGGAGGCAAGTGCCAGATACCTCTAGTCAGCCATCTTGAAGCCCTGCTCTAGTTTTTTGTTTGTTTTTCATAAAAAGTAATTTTGATACTTTTTTGAAATAATCACTTAAAAACATTTTTTTGCTTTTGCTTTGCTAAGGTACAAACTAAGCGACTGAAATGTCTGGTTAGTTTGCCTATTGAGCAATCCAGCACATGTCTCTCTTTATATGTTCTTCATTTTATTGCATGTTGTCCTTTACTGTCCATTAAGAATTAAAGAGATATTTAGAAAGGGTAAGTGCTAGATAGATTGATAGAGAGGTACTGCTTCATTTAATTTCATTTTGAAAATAATACTGTAAGGAAGATACTATCCGCATTTTAAGTTTGAAGAAAAAGACTCAGAACATAAGTAAATTTTCTTTTATAAGTGGAGCTTTGATTTTATTTTATCTGACTGACTACAATGCTATTTCTCTTCTATACATTGCATAAACATGGATTAAATTGGGTGTAGCCTCTTAGAGTCCTTTATAACCACAGCAGAAATACAATAACTGAGTAACATGTAGAATAAATTGAAGGTGAATTGGCAAATTGACAGGCATCATATTTAATTTTCTATGGCATTTTATGTACAAACTTAAAAGAAAGGGCCTTCTTGAAGGAAGGCACTTTTCTTTATACATTATTATTTGTCTCGCTCTCTTTCTCAATCCTAGTCTCATTTGTAGTATCAATAATATTCAGAATATAATTGTTAAATGAATGAATGGTTGATGTTTTTGTTATATTTTTCTTAAATAATTGCTTAATTCTCTTCGTTATAAAGTATTTGTAGATGTAAAAACAGATGCACATGCACATACATGACCACATTTTGCTCTCACAAATAAAAGTTTATTCAGTTTATAGGTTGAGGGCAAATGCTTTCCTTAAATCTATTCATCTAGTTATAATAAGAACAGATTATAGAGCCAGATGACTTTTTTTATCATGCTCTATACATATACTTTTACTACCATAAACCATGGATAAATTTCTTTAAAATGTTTTAAAAACTTGGATATATAATTTACATCAAAGTTATTAACTTAGCAATTAATAAAATAACTAGAATTTTATTAACTCTTCATTTTAATGAACTCAGATATATATGTATAGTTATATATGTATATATACACGTGTGTATATGTGTATATACGTATATATGTACATACATGTATAGTTATATATGTATAGATATATACACGTGTGTATATATGTATATATACACATATATGCACACATGTGTATACATACATACACATGTATATGTGCATACACATGTGTATATATGTATATGTACACATGTGTATATACACATGTATATGCCTGTGCACACATGTGTATATGCACATGTATATATGTATATGAACACATGTATATACACATATATGTACACATATGTATATATACATAGATACACATGTATATATACATGTACATATATACACGTTTATATAGACATAAACGTGTATATATGTATACATTCAGCAATAGCTTGAAAAATTTCAGGTTACTCTAAGTCATCTGAGTCAGCTTAAATTCATTCCTTTAAATGGCTACAGAATATGTACATATATGTATATATAATGTGTATATATACATATGCTCTATTTTATCAGCTAATATTACAATAACTTAAAAGTTAAATGCAAATAAAGACAGACTCTAAAATGGGGGAAAGCATATTTGCAAAGAGACTTTACTGACCGCTTCTTTCAAACCAATGGAGAGACTTTAAAGTCTAAATAGCTGCTGGAATTTTTTTGAAATGGATTCTAGGCTGATATTCATTTTTTTCAATTTACATTACATTTTACATTAATCTTACATTTACATTAATGTAAATTATTATATATTAATTTTATATTAATCTTATTTACATTAATCTTATTTTACATTAATCTTTTACATTAATCATTTTACATTAATCTTATTTTGACTTGGGTTATACATTTTTTGAAAGAACATTTGATTGCAGTCAACTCTATCTTATCTTTGAAAGTTTCATTTACTTTTTAAATTGCATACCATTCCTTTTGTTTCACCCCTCTCCCAGCCACCAAGTTGGGCTCCAAACTAGTGACACAGAGGTCCTATTTGGAAGATCAAGACAAGGCACAGAAGTGTGTAACATAAACATACAGGAAAAATGTATACTAAATCGTGTATCCACATTCTTAAAAATTAAAAAATGCTATTATTCCATAAAATTCATTCAAATTATGAAAGTTTGGTCAAATAAATAATTGTACATTTAGAGTGTAGAATATTATGTAGCCATTTAAAGGAATGAATTTAAGCTGACTCAGATGACTTGGAGTAACTTGAAATTTTCACAAGCTATTGCTGAATATAAATGACACACAAAGAAGTGTGATAATTATTTGAGGTATACTTTTATAAATAATGTAAAATATCAATTTATATGTGTATAAGAGCATGGAAAACGCAGATTTTTACACTCAAATGATTTAGACACATTACTTTGGGCTTCTGGTTATGATCTCATGAAGTGGAACATGGAGGAGGATAGAATTGAGAGAAGAAAAAAGGAAGGAGACATTATTATATAAAAGAAAAGAGCATCAAAATTCTACATATAATCCTGTTCCTGTAAAATTGTGCCTGTGTGTGTGTGTGTGTGTAAGTATATATGTGGATAACAGATCATTAGAGGTACCAAAGACAGGGTTAGGTTTATGTCTACTGACTAGTAAGATAAAGGTATGACAATATCAGACAGTCATTCAATAATGGTTGTCTCATAGCTCCATGAGAATGGAAATGGGAGGCAACATTTAGCTTTGTCTTTATACCATTATTTCATGTATATAATTTTAATCCAGAGAATTTTTCTTTCATTCTTACATACATTCATGTATATACATCATCCATACTGCCAAAAGAGAAGCTGGAAATAATTTTTTTTACCAAGCATTTAGAACAAGTACATGTGGCCGGGCGCGGTGGCTCAAGCCTGTAATCCCAGCACTTTGGGAGGCCGAGACGGGCGGATCACGAGGTCAGGAGATCGAGACCATCCTGGCTAACACGGTGAAACCCCATCTCTACTAAAAAATACAAAAAACTAGCCGGGCGAAGTGGCGGGCGCCTGTGGTCCCAGCTACTCGGGAGGCTGAGGCAGGAGAATGGCGTGAACCCGGGAGGCGGAGCTTGCAGTGAGCTGAGATCCGGCCACCGCACTCCAGCCTGGGTGACAGAGCCAGACTCAGTCTCAAAAAAAAAAAAAAAAAAAAGAACAAGTACATGCGCCAACTGACTGCCTTTTCATATAATGTGATTTTGTTGAATCAAAGGAAATCTTATTTATATAATAAAATATAACTACTATTACGTGAACATTTTTAATATCATCACCTATAATCTCTTTTATGGGTTTGATAATTTCTTTTCAGTTGGATGTACTTTTCAAAGAAGCTGATTAGTAACATATCCTTTATCAAGCTTTGAAATGATCATCAAATGGAAGAACACGAATATGAGTCAGTTTCTTCCATCATATATATATATATGAGTTTTACATTATTGAATGCACTCTAATTATCTCTGTGTTCCCTTCTTTGCTGGAAGCATGCTTTTCTTCTTACACAGTCATTAATTTTCACAAGTATGAATTTAACCATCTCAAAATTATTTTCCTTTTGGTATTCCACCCTCCCATGAAGAGAGTAGTCTAATTTGATGACATTGGAGGAAGAAACTGAATTAATTAATTTCTGGATAAATACAGTAAAAATGCATTCAGTTGTTTAAGGAATAAATAAAACCTCAGATATGTGTAATGAGAATGAAAAATATATTCTACCTATCATATTATTCCTCTTCCTATGTATATTCATTTAAGACCTGTAGATATTATCACACAAAATAAATATGCACTGACTAACTTTAACCAAGGAAAGCATATAGAAAATAATTTATAAGTTAGAGTATACAAAATTATTAGACACATATAGCATTTAAATATTTGTACCTTAATAACTAAACAATTACTTTTCAATTTGTAAAAGTATATGAACTGAGTCTCCAGTATAAACCTTATAGCATGTATCCATATTCCTGAAAGGAAGATAGCTCATTAAAATAAAATGAAAGATTTAAATAAAAGGACATTAAAATAAAAACATTCAGGAGTTTATATATACCGCATCACTTCTCTTTTAGTCTTTACTAGGTATGTTATTGGAAAACCAGTTTCCCATTGGATTTGCTGATTCCATTTTTATCAAGTTGCAAGCAGCTGCTTTTATACATTAATATAATTATTTTTTAAAATTCCAGGTCACCAACGGTAACTATCAAGAACAATAAAATATAAGCAATGCTCTCTGGATGGCGCTGTGTTAGGAAATGATATTAAGTATGGGTACACGAGTCAGTCCTAGAAGATAAACATTTTCATCAATAATAATATAAACAGATAACTGACCTCCATCACAGGGACAAAAATCCTTTCCTCTGTTTTCTCCCAGCACTTGCTCTTGGGAGGAAATGCTCCCTAATGAAGCAGAATGAGTAGGGCTCTGATATTAAAGAATCTATTGGTAAATCCTTGTTAACATTAATTCAGTGGGAGGACTCTTGGGCAAATCTCAACATCAGTATCATTTTTCTCCTTTCCTGAAAAATGGGAGCAAATATCAACCTCACAGCATTAGAATTTTTAAACAATGTAATATATGTACACACAAACACCTTATGTTTTCTGTTTTAACTAAGCCCTTTCTCTACCCCATTTATACTTCTACAAACTTTCCCGTTTCTCTGCACCCCTTTACAGAAACACTCCTTGAAAAAGATTTCTATGTTTAGTATTTTCAGTTACTCTCCATTTTCTCCTAAACTCTTTCCAAAAAGGCTTGCATCTCTTTCACAGAAACTGCTCTTGTCACATTGGCAATGATGGCCACATTGCAAAATCCAGTAGTCAATGCTCAGTCTTCATCTTGTCACGGTTGATTTTTTCCCTATCCTGGAAACACATTTATTTATGTACCTATCATGACACCAAACCCTCGTGGCTTCCTTCCTACATTACAGGCTGCTTATGCTCAGTATCTTTTGCTTATTCCTTTTTATCTTTCCAATTTCTTAATTTTGAAGTGCCTCCAAACTCAACTATTGGGCCTCTTCTCTGTTCACCCACCCTCTTGCTAATCACACCTGGTGACATGGTTTAAACATAGTTTATATGCTGACAACTCCCAATTTTTCTCTTTGTAGTCTGTGTTCCCTTCTGAGCTCTCTGGACTTGTGTGTACAATTGCTTTCTAGTATCTCTAGTTGGGTATCTAATATATATCTTAAACTTAACCAGGCCAAAAATGTACTCCTGATCTCCCTTCTTTATCCAGACTTCTTTCCATCTCAGTTAATAGATGCACCATCTTTCCAGCTGCTCAGGCCCAAATCTGTGAAGTAATTATTGATACATCTAATCAATTTGAAATCCTCTCAGCTCCTATGTAAAATATAGCCAGAACAGATACAGCATCACTTCTACTGCTACTACTCTAATCCAAGCCATCACTTTTCTCTACTAGAATATTTCTATATCTTCCTAAGTGGGGTCTCCATTCCTACTTTTGTCCCACTACATTTCTTCTCAATCAATAGTATAGTAATTTTTTAAAAATGACAGTCCAGATACACTGATCTGCTCTGATCTCTCCCATGACTCCTGTATCACTCAAAATAAAAAATGAAGTCTTTAAAATAGTCTTCAAACCCTACATAATCTGGTCTGACATTAATTGTTGGACTTCCTTTCCAACCACTGTTTCCCTTTCTCACAAATTTCCAACTACAATGGCTTTCTTGTTCTTTATAGCATATCTCTAGAATATTACTACCTTAAGATCTTTATATTCCTTTTCCAGTCCATGGAATGCTTTTCCTCTAGATACTGGTATAAATTGTTCCTTTGTCTTCTTTGTATCTTGATTCTTTAATCTTACTCTTTAAAATTGCAACTCTCAGCACTCCTGCCCTGCTTGGTTTGTTTTTATTGCACTCAGCACCATTTACATTGCATCATTTATTTTTCCAACTAGAATGTAAGCTCCCTCAGGGTAAGCAGCCTGGTCTGTCTTATTCACTGTTATATTTCCAGAACAATGACTGACATTTAACAAGTGATTAATATTTATTCATGGAATAAATGAATGATAAGAAAGCACTTTGTGGAATAGAAAACACTGTAAAAGTAGAGTTTATTATGTTTATTCCTGGTATTACAAGAAATACTAATTAAAATCACTAAGCATCCATGTAACTAAAGTAGTAAGAACATAACTACTCTTGTCTACCATTTTTGCATTCAATTATTAATGGCTTACCTTGCTTTTAGAATATAAACATTTTGGGAGCAAAGACTATCAAAAGCAGGCTAGGTCAATGTCAGATGACAGTATGATTAGGTATTGATCTTAGCCATTGTGCCCCATTAAGTAGGAACTTATTAACAAAAAGTGCTAAAATGTTAAGACAATGCTTAGAAGTAACAAAGCTAAAACTTACATTAGGTTTAGAAGAAGATATGAATGATCTTCCTTAAAAGTTATAAAAACTAAACATTTTAGACAAGAAGCTGTACTGGTTATGAGAATTTGTGTAGTATTAGTGCAGTCTGAGTAAGAGTGGCAAAGCCCAGCAACCATATTCATATTTTATGCACTTTCTTATCTATGGCGACATCACTCTAAGCTCATTTTTATCAGCTATTATGTACTGAATCTTAAATCAAGATTTAAAGGTAAAGTTTGAGGGAGAGACATCCATGATAATGTATTTTATATTTACTTTGGAAGCCCCAAACAGAAAACTTCCCTGGCAGAAGATCAGCTATAACACGATATTCTGAAATACAGTGTAATAAAATTACTATTGTGAGAATGGGGCTTGGAAGAAAAGATCCACAGTATTTTCTTCTTTCCCACTGTAACCACAGCAACCTTAATTGTGACTTTGTATTGGATGCCTTCCATAAACCACTTAAGCTTCGCTTGGAAAAAATAGAAAAGGGGAAAATTAGACATGACACCCATCTCTCTACCTCAATTCTTAGTGCCTTCGTTCTGCACTCATAGCTTTCCAAGGCTGGAAATACATTGCCACTGTCTTCTCACTATTTCTCCTGACTCAATTATCTCCATCTTCCATGGTGCTGCCAGAGCGATTTTTCTAATACATGGTCTGAGCTTGCTTTTTCTCTGCTTTAAGGTTATTTGTTTGTTTGTTTGTTTGTTGTTTGTTTTTTGAGACAGAGTCTCACTCTGTCACCCAGGCTGGAGTGCAGTGGTGCAATCTTGGCTCACTGCAACCTCCGCCTCCCCATTTCTAGCTTTTCTTCTACCTCAACCTCCCGAGTAGCTGGGATTACAGGTGTGCACTGCCATGCCCAGATAATTTTTGTATTTTTAGTAGAGACAGGGTTTCACCATGTTGGTCAGGCTGGTCTCAAACTCCTGACCTCAAATGATCCACCTGCCTCGGCCTCCTAAAATACTGGAATCACAGTCATGAGCCACCATGTCCAGCCTGCTTTAAGTCTTCAAAAGTCTCCTACATATATAGTCAGTGTGGAATGCAAGGACTTACATGAGTCTACTTCTCCCATTTGAAGGTGACAATAATCATGGTGATAATGACAATAGCTGTCATTTATTGAGCATGTTCTTCAACTAGATACTATGAGACATTTTAGATTCTATTTCCTTTTAATTTTCACAGACACCCTAGAAAATAATTATTAGTCTCTCCTTTAAAATTAATAAGACTCTGATACGTTAATTAACATGTTCGAAGTCACCTAGCTATTTAGCGGTGGGTCAGAGCTTTGAGTCAGAGCTTGTCTGACTTCAAAGCCCATGTTCTTTCCCCTATGATTGTAACTTACAGCTTATCCGGATGAATCTATGTGGAGCTCCCCCGATGCTTCTCAGGGTTTCTCCTCCCTATGCCTATCTTCCATTTGTTCTGTCTGAAAATTGTCTCTCCTTGATCACTTGGAAAATCATTATTCATCCTTCAAATAACCAAACCCTCCTTTCTCTCTGAAGCTCTCCCTGCTATACTTCTTGCCTAGAGGCACTTAGGTAATCAACTCTGTCTACTGCCTACAGTGAATACTGTATGTAACTCTATTACAACACCTAAATTATCACATTAATGACTAAGGTTTGCATATCCAACTCAGTTTTTGTACTATAATTTCTCTTATGACAAGTGTCATAAATTATTCCTTTATGCATTTTATGCAGTTTCTAAAAGTAAATTTAAGTAATTCCAAAACATTATACTAAAAAATAAGAAAAATAATTTGGAAAAAGTTTCAGATTACATGTTTTGTGCACTGCACCACCTGCTACTGAAAGATACTTGTCTCTATTTAGTCACGAAAACTCCTATTTGTTTTTCTAATAGACGCATTTGGCATCTCTTAATTGAATTCTTCAAGGCTCCCTTTCCCTGCTGGTCTATGCTAACCCAGATGTTTCTCTTGTATTGTTGTTTACCTACCTTTGCCCCAGTGGCTAATGACAGGCTAGAGATCTACTAGCCTTCCTGTTACATGACTCTAATCTCATTTTTATCAGATAGTATGTACCAAATCTTAAATATCTTGGATACGTGCAAGGGTTAAAGTTTGAGGAACAGGCACCCATTATATCTTATATTTACTGTGAAAGCCCAAAGCACAGTAAGACTGTTTTGCTGAGGCCAACTGGTAAGCTGGCTTCACTGCGGAAAAGAAGAGATGCTACTATTTCAGATAGCACAGAAACTTCCATATAAATGAGGGAATATGCAACCATGACTGGACATAGCATGTTGCTCATGTGAATAATATCTTTTAGATGATAAAGGCAGCAATAATGTTGAATACCTCTGCTTGGTTATGCTCGGTTGCCCGCTCCTTAGCTACCAGGTCTGTGATTTTAGTAGACACTCCTGCTTTTGTTGATCTCCTTGGCTTTACTTGGTCTAGAATACACTAAATGTGAATTTCCATGTTCTCTTTTTTGCTGAAAAGAAGCTTCAAGTTCCTAAAGTCTAGGCACAAGAAGTGAGCAAATTATCTTGCCCCTGAGATTTGGAACAGAAAGAATACTAAGAAGACCACCCAGTATGATTAGTAAACTTTAGGCTATGATCTATCTTTTTTTTGTATCCCAAGTTTAAAAACTGATGCAAAACAGCTGAGCAAAGGATAAAATATTTAATACAAAAATAAGACTCACATTCTAAATCCTGCTGTACACAAGGAAATGAAAGCTAGTATTTTATACTTAGTATTTTTTCAAACTATTTAGGGATTATCCAAACAGATATTTATAGTCTTGGATATGATGCATGCACTCAAGGTAGAATTTGTAATAGCTTATGAGTACTTACTATGATCCTGGCACAGTGCTAGCTGCTGTAATTACTGAAATAAATAAAATTAATTTCTTCCCTCAACAATCTTTGGCTATAGTTGATGAAGCAGACATGTATATAGATAATTATGACACAATGTAGAGACAACTAAAGCATGATATTTTATTACTATGACAATCAGTGCTTCCAGAATAATATTGAAAATAAAAACTAACCATGTTACCTTTCAATTTCAAACCCTTGAGTATTTTTTTTCTATTGTTTAATGGATAAAGGTCAACTTCATCATGAGGTCTTCTGTGATCTGGACCCTGAATACTTTTCTAAACCTATTTCTTAAAAGAAACATTTCAATACCCCATACTTCAACCATACCAAGATATCATGTTTGCATCTTCTCTTGCTCTGAATTTAATTACATATAAAACTATTACATATATCAGCATATTGTGGCTACCTATATGTGTGTATATGTACATGAATGTGTGTTTATGATTTTTAACTCCCAACTAGATTTTAAACGATCATATAAACAAAATCTAGATTTTGTTTGAATGATCAGAAAAACAAAACTTGGATTTACTGTGTCCTGTTCCAATGGATTACAGTGCTAACTACACATCAAATCGCTCTATAAAATTTTTAGTGTAAAAAACGAAAGAAAGCAAGAAAGGAAAAATTAGAGATGGAAGGTGAGAGAGAATGAGAATGATATTTGACTCCAAAGACTGGGACTTTGTTGTCAGTGTTTGTTGTCCATTCCAGTTGCCACTAGGCACATGTGGCTATTTAAATTTAATTAAAGAATTAAATAAAAATTTAGCTCCTCCACCAAACTAGTCACATTCTGGGTGCTTAATGTCCATATGTGACTCATGGCTACAGTACTGAAAAATACAGAATATTTCCATCATTGGAGAAAATTATATGGGAAAGCATTGATTTATAGAATGTAATCAATGACCCTCTTAGGCGCTAATATATCTCAAAACTTTTATATGGCAAAAACCACAATAACTTTTGCACCAACCTAATAGTAACCTTCAGATATTTTAAAAGCAAATAACATTCCAGGTTAGTGTTTTAAGTAATGTCCTGAAGGAACCAAAGCTTAATGTGTCCAGAACAGAAGCTCAGTGTGTGTTGATTTAACCCTATTCTTTTTTTTTTTTTTTTTTTTTGAGAGGGAGTCTCTCACTGTCGCCCAGGCTGGAGTGCAGTGGCCGGATCTCAGCTCACTGCAAGCTCCGCCTCCCAGGTTTACGCCATTCTCCTGCCTCAGCCTCCCTATAGCTGGGACTACAGGCGCCCGCCACCTCGCCCGGCTATTTTTTTTTGTATTTTTTAGTAGAGACGGGGTTTCACTGTGTTAGCCAGGATGGTCTCGATCTCCTGACCTCGTGATCCGCCCGTCTCGGCCTCCCAAAGTGCTGGGATTACAGGCTTGAGCCACCGCGCCCGGCCGATTTAACCCTATTCTTATGGTAACTTTTCCCCGCCTCTCTATTCACTATGGAATGCAACATTTTAATAAGGCAGACATTTTGTCTAATCACATGCATACCTCGTCTCACACATGTCTGCTTTGATCTGCAAAATAAGACTGGATGGCCAAAGGAGGATTGTTAGTCAAAATGTATCACTTATAACCATCAATTCTTTAAGAAGTACTTAGTTATATAAAATTTAATACATCATAAACGTATAGCTAATGTTAGGGTGAGAGATTTCCGACATACATACCAAGTTTCCTATTTCTTCTATTACAAAGATTAAAATAAGCACTCAATGCATCAGAATAATCTGTTTGTAAACAAGTAAGAGATAGAAAATTAAAAGTGTCATGCGCGTCCATGTGAAGAGACCACCAAACAGGCTTTGTGTGAGCAATAAAGCTTGTTAATCACCTGGGTGCAGGCAGGCTGAGTCCGAAAAGAGAGTCAGCGAAGGGAGATAAGGGTGGGGCCGTTTTATAGGATTTGGGTAGGTAAAGGAAAATTACAGTCAAAGGGCGGTTGTTCTCTGGTGGGCAGGAGTGGTGGGGTCACAAGGTGCTCAGTGGGGGAGCTTTTTGAGCCAGGATGAGCCAGGAAAAGGAATTTCACAAGATAATGTCATTGCTTAAGGCAAGGACCGGCCATTTTCACTTCTTTTGTGGGGGAATGTCATCAGTTAAGGCGAGGCAGGGCATCTGCACTTCTTTTGTGATTCTTCAGTTACTTCAGGCCATCTGGGCATATAGGTGCAAGTCACAGGGGATGCGATGGCATGGCTTGGCTTGGGCTCAGAGGCCTGACAAAAAGTATATTTAAAGTGCCAAGATAATTGTGATTGCCCTTAAAAGCGTAAAATATTAAGCCTTATAAGAATCTTGAGAGGCCGGGCGCGGTGGCTCAAGCCTGTAATCCCAGCACTTTGGGAGGCCGAGACGGGCGGATCACGAGGTCAGGAGATCGAGACCATCCTGGCTAACACGGTGAAACCCCGTCTCTACTAAAAATACAAAAACTTAGCCGGGCGTGGCGGCGGGCGCCTGTAGTCCCAGCTACTCGGGAGGCTGAGGCAGGAGAATGGCGTGAACCCGGGAGGCGGAGCTTGCAGTGAGCTGAGATCTGGCCACTGCACTCCAGCCTGGGTGACAGAGCGAGACTCCGTCTCAAAAAAAAAAAAAAAAAAAAGAATCTTGAAAGAAACATACCTTTAGACAGGTATTCATTAAACTAGCATTTTTATTTCATAGTATATTCAAGCTAATACTACATCTGACAGTGGTCATACTTTAGAGAAATCAAAACAGTTAAAGCACTTAGCAGTTTTGATAAGAATGGGCTTAAATCTTCTATCACAGCAAGTGTCAAAACATTCCCAAAGGGTTCTCATCTCACTTGAGAAAATAAGATTTGAACATATGTTAATGAAGTGTTCACATTCAAGCCATTAGGTGTTTGAAGTACTCTTTCTTTGCAGGGAATTGTTGTAGATCAAGTTAAAGCAATATTTATCCTAAGTTATTTAGATGAATGTTATTTCAAGGATCACCTGTAGATAAGTGATGATAGAACTGACTGTTTTTAGTTGATGTGCAAGGCAAAAGGTAAATTAAAATAGAATACTTCAAAATACTGAATCTGAATTTTAAGAATCTAGTCCTACTTGTTCTGACAGTTGTGAAATTTGTAGTAATTGTTAATAAGGTCAACCTAAATCAGATACAGCTTTTAATGTTGACTGCAGCATTTGTAATTTGTACTTACTACGTATTAGACAAACTAAAAGAGTGAGTTTATGCCTTACATGTTCAGGTTGAGTAAAATTTCAAAACGACTTTTATCTTGTATTATCATTCTGTGATCCTTTTATTTTTATTTAAAAAATGCATTCCATGGTGACATTTAAAAGAATCATAACGGATATTATTTGGGCTGTTTGTACAATTTTTATTGTATTTTTAAAGTATTCACAATAATTTAATATACTGTACTTACTCCCTGTCTCTGAGTTAGGAACAATGGTGGACTGATTTCCACCCCACCCCCTATTCTTCCTTCCTCTCTTATTTCTTCTTTTCTTCTTCTGAAGTGTTAGGGAATACCTACTTAGTACCACAAACTGTAATAGGTGTAGGGTTATTGACTATAAAGCAAACACCATTATTTAACTTCTTGGAACTTACAGTACAGAAGAGATAAATTAAAAGTTTATGCCGGGCGCGGTGGCTCAAGCCTGTAATCCCAGCACTTTGGGAGGCCGAGACGGGTGGATCACGAGGTCAGAAGATCGAGACCATCCTGGCTAACACGGTGAAACCCCGTCTCTACTAAAAAATACAAAAAACTAGCCGGGCGAGATGGCGGGCGCCTGTAGTCCCAGCTACTCGGGAGGCTGAGGCAGGAGAATGGCGTGAACCCGGGAGGTGGAGCTTGCAGTGAGCTGAGATCCGGCCACTGCACTCCAGCCCGGGCGACAGAGCGAGACTCCGTCTCAAAAAAAAAAAAAAAAAAATTAAAAATTAAAAGTTTATGAGGCAATGCAAATATAATTCTCATATCATGCTATATTATACAGGCAAATTAATATAATAATCAATACAAGTTGTAACTACCTAAGTAATCCACTAAATACTCTCTAAATTAGCTTATCCACTATATTATTTAGTTAACTATTATTTGAAGTCAAGAGAAACTTAAAGTCAATTTGCTTTAAAAATAAAGGGTTAAATTATCTCTAAAATAAAAAGTCCAGAGGGAGGGCATAGTTCCACCAACGCTCTCACCTCTGCTTTCTCCTTTGCTAGCATCCTTCATTCTGCTTTTGTTCCTGGCCTCAAAGCATCACATCAGACAACCAGAGATGAGAGGAACATTTTTAGAAATCCTAATCAATTTTGTAATTCTTAGTAGTCTAAGCCATATTACAAATTCATCAATAAAATGTAGAGCACAACAGCAAAGAAGGGAGGTCCTTAAAAGCTAATATAGGTAGGTACTCTTGACAGAAAAAAGGAGGCAATAGAAGTTGAAGAGGCTGTCAAGATCCATTCTTTTCAGCACACCTTGCAGTTCACTGAACATCAAATAACATCATGGTACAGTCTAGCTTTGAAGGTGGGAAAATGGAAGGCAATACTTTTATAAAATATTTGGTTTTATGGTCCTCTTATAGAAAAAAATAATATAGTTATAAAATACTATATTATGTGTTTTCCAGGAAATTTTTCACCATTTTTTTTTTTTTTTTTTTTTGAGACGGAGTCTGGCTCTGTCGCCCAGGCTGGAGTGCTGTGGCCGGATCTCAGCTCACTGCAAGCTCCGCCTCCCGGGTTCACGCCATTCTCCTGCCTCAGCCTCCAGAGTAGCTGGGACTACAGGCGCCCGCCACCTCGCCCGGCTAGTTTTTTGTATTTTTTAGTAGAGACGGGGTTTCACCGTGTTAGCCAGGATGGTCTCGATCTCCCGACCTCGTGATCCGCCCGTCTCGGCCTCCCAAAGTGCTGGGATTACAAGCTTGAGCCACCGCGCCCGGCCTTCACCATTTTTAAACATTCATTTTTCTCTTCACAGTTCCTTGGCAGTCATTGTAAGTAGAGAAACTCTGACACTGAATTATTAAAACACTTACCCAAATTCAAACCTGGTTGATATCAGTGCCTTTCATGATCACATATGTTTCACATGTTTGTATATGTTGCATATATTGCAACGTGTTGTCCAAAATCTCATTGCCACATCTTAATAAAAACTAGAAATGGAGAAACACACCCAGTGCTTTATTCATGGTAAGTGAACAATGTATTTTTCTTTGTGACGCTGATGTTGTTGTTCTTGCTCGGTCATTAAGTGACTGCTTGACTTTTACTAATTTTCTTAATTTCTATGTGCCTCAGTTTCTTGATCTCAAAAATAGGGATATTGAGGCCCTGCTATTAAACTAAAAACATTGCAATGAGAATAAATTATATTAATGTATTAATATAATTATATTAATGTATTTATTTATTTATAAGTCACATGCACAAATAATACACAAATACGAATTGGTAATGTTCATATTTGTATAGTCACATTCAAATTCATACTCAAATAAAATAATAAGCTCTAAAACACGATTATCAAGTGCTGGGAAATGTTTCTTGCATATGTAAAACATTATATATTATAATCAAATAATTTCTAAAAGTAATTTGCAAAAAATTGACACAACTATCACTCTTATCTTTTAATTGTTAGTTCCCCTCAACCTTATTATAAAAAGATTCACTCAGCAGTTCTAAATGCGTAAGGTAGAATTAAATTCAGTATATTTTCAGTGCAAAATATTCCACTCGGGTTGCCCCAAATCTCTTCTTATTTATGCACCAGTAAGAGCAGCAGGAGGCCATTTCTCAGTGAAGGAATGGGGACAGGAAGAGTCATTCTAGTGGAGAATTTTTCCTAGGTCAGAAGCCATATGGTTCTACTGTGACATTTGAAAATGCAGCAATTTGTTTTTTATTCACTCAGCTCTTTCATTCCTTGCATTGAAGTGTTATATTCATTTCCCTAAAGAAGCAACAGGGAAATGAACTGTAACAAATAATGTTTATTTCTGGAATGAACCCCCTCAAGTCCCAGAGAATGGTCTGGGTTTAGAGTAGCCACTGATATTCTTAACATCTCTAGTCTCCACTGAACAAAGATGCAGCAAGCACAATGGTTGTTGTAAACAACAATTATGATTTTACTATTAAATTGTCTAATTGAAGTGGTTTGAGTTTTTCGCAGAGATAACACAAATTTTGACTAAATAAATCCATAGAGATAAATGCAGTTCTAAAACACATTAATGAAGAACCTACAAAAAGACTAATTTCGTGTTGCTCGGAAAACAGCCTTAGATCAGATGGTTAGTGTTTTTTAATTGATCTTTGACTAGAACCCTGGAGCATAAATCCAATTAAGATTTGCGTGGATACATGCATAGAAATCAAATAAATTTACCCTGTATATTATCACAATGAGAAACCTTTCTGGAATTTTAAAACCTGAGTGTAGAGAAATGTATGTCTTTATATTTCTCAGTTATGGGCCGCTTAAAATAATTTTTAATAATAACATTGCTTGTCATATATACAAAATGTTAGTACATCTGACCATAAATAGTTCAGTTATAATTAAAACTATTCTATTAAAAATTCATTGTAAAAGTAATATTATATCCAAATTACTCTCCTTTTAAATGACTTTTTCTCATTTTTATCTTATGTTTTTCTTAACAATTGAATTATTTCCTCTTTCTCTCAGGTATAATACCGTTAGTTAATTGTTCAGGAAGTAACTTATTTAATGGAGATAAAGGAACTTTCAGCACAAAGTTGAAGTACTTGGTCTAGTTTAATCAGTTAGTAAATATCATAAACCAAGAGCAACTATTCAAACTCCCAGTTTTCTGTTCCCTTGTCTACCATGTTGCCATGCATTGAACAGGCCTAGAAATAATTTAGGTCTTCCCCAATATTCAGTTCCAAAATCGAACTAGTAATAAAAAAACCCTACTATTCAAGCCTGTAATCCCAGCACTTTGGGAGGCTGAGGCGGGCGGATCACGAGGTCAGGAGATTGAGACCATCCTAGCTAATACGGCGAAACCCCGTCTCTACTAAAAATACAAAAAAAAAAAAAAAAAATTAGCTGGGCGTGGTGGCAGGCACCTGTAGTCCCAGCTACTCGGGAGGCTGAGGCAGGAGAATGGCGTGAATTTGGGAGGCGGAGCTTGCAGTCAGTTGAGATCGCGCCACTGCACTCCAGCCTGGGCGACAGAGAGAGACTCTGTCTTAAAAAAAAACAAAAAAAGCAAACAAACAAAAAAACTTACTATTCAAAAAAAGGCCCCACACTAGATGGATTCACAGCCAAATTCTACCAGATACAAAGAAGAGCTAGTACCAATCCTACTGAAACTATTTCAAAAAATTGACAAAATCAACATCAAACTGATACCAAAAATCTAGCAAAGACACAACAAAAGAAGAAAGCTACAGACCAATATCCCCTTTTGCACAGATGCAAAAATCCTCAACAAAATACTGGCAAACTGAATTCAACAGAACATCCAAACCTTAATTCACCTGATCAAGTAGGCTTTATTCCTGGAATGAAAAATTGGTTTAACATAGCCAAATCAATATATTGTATTTACTATATAAGCAGAATTAAAAACAAATCCACAAGATCATTTCAATAGATGCAGAAAAACTTTTGATAAAATCCAACATCCCTTCATGATTAAAACCCTGAAGAAACTAGACATCAAAGGAACCTATGTCAAAATATTAAGAACCATCTATGACAAACCCAAAGTGAACATCATATTGAATGTGCAAAAGCTGGAATAATTCTTCTTGAGAACTGGAGCAAGACAAGGAGAGAGATATATATATATATAAAATATATCTATTAAATATATATATTCATATATTATAATAAATATATATAAATAATAAATATATATTATATATTATAATAAATATAAATACATATTAAATATAATATCTATTAAATATATATATTATACTTTAAGTTCTAGGGTACATGTGCACAATGTGCAGGTTTATTACATATGTATACACGTGCCATGTTGGTGTGCTGTACCCAATAACTCATCATTTACATTAGGTATATCTCCTAATGCTATCCCTCCCCACACCCCCGACCCTGTGACAGGCCCTGGTGTGTGATGTTCCCCACCCTGTGTCCAAGTGTTCTCATTGTTCAATTCCCACCTATGAGTGAGAACATGTGGTGTTTGGTTTTCTGTCCTTGCGACAGTTTGCTCAAAATGATGGTTTCCAGCTTCATCCATGTCCCTTCAAAGGACATGAACTCATCCTTTTTTATGGCTGCATAGTATTCCATGGTATATATCTGCCACATTTTCTTAATCCAGTCTATCATTGGTGGACATTTGGGTTGGTTCCAAGTCTTTGCTATTGTGAATAGTGCCGCAATAAACATACATGTGCATGTGCCTTTATAGCAGCACGACTGCATGATTTATAATCCTTTGGGTACATACTCAGTAACGGGATGGCTGGGTCAAATGGTATTTCTAGTTCTAGATCCTTGAGAAATCGCCACACTGTCTTCCACAATGGTTGAACTAGTTTACAGTCCCACCAACAGTGTAAAAGTGTTCCTATTTCTCCACATCCTCTCCAGCACCTGTTGCTTCCTGAAGTTTTAATGATCGCCATTCTAACTGGCATGAGATGGTATCTCATTGTGGTTTTGATTTGCATTTCTCTGATGGCCAGTGGTGATGAGCATTTTTTCATGTGTCTGTCGACTGCATAAATGTCTTCTTTTGAGAAGTGTCTGTTCATATCCTTTGCCCACTTTTTGATGGGGTTGTTTGATTTTTTCTTGTAAATTTGTTTAAGTTACCTGTAGATTCTGGATAATAGCCCTTTGTTAGATGGGTAGATTGCAAAAATTTTCTCCCATTCTGTAGGTTGCCTGTTCACTCTGATGGTAGTTTCTTTTGCTGTGCAAAAGCTCTTTAGTTTAATTAGATCCCATTTGTCAATTTTGGCTTTTGTTACCATTGCTTTTGGTGTTTTAGTCATGAAGTCCTTGCCCATGCCTATGTGCAGAATAGTATTGCCTAGGTTTTCTTCTAGGTTTTTTATGGTTTTAGGTCTAACATTTAAGTCTTTAATCCATCTTGAATTAATTTTTGTATAAGTTGTAAGGAAGGGATCCAGTTTCAGCTTTCTACTTATGGCTAGCCAATTTTCCCAGCACCATTTATTAAATAGGGAATCCTTTCCCCATTTCTTGTTTTTGTCAGGTTTGTCAAAGATCAGATGGTTGTAGATGTGTGGTATTATTTCTGAGGGCTCTGTTCTGTTCCATTGGTCTATATCTCTTTTTTGGTACCAGTACCATGCAGTTTTGGTACTGTAGCCTTGTAGTATAGTTTGAAGTCAGGCAGCGTGATGCCTCCAGCTTTGTTCTTTTGGCTTAGGATTGTCTTGGCAATGTGGGCTCTTTTTTTGTTCCATATGAACTTTAAAGTAGTTTTTTCCAATTCTGTGAAGAAAGTCATTGGTAGCTTGATGGGGATGGCATTGAATCTATAAATTACCTTGGGCAGTATGGCCATTTTCATGATATTGATTCTTCCTATCTCTGAGGATGGAATGTTCTTCCATTTGTTTGAGTCCTCTTTTATTTCGATGAGGGGTGGTTTGCAGTTCTCCTTGAAGAGGTCCTTCACATCCCTTACAAGTTGGATTGCTAGGTATTTCATTCTCTTTGAAGCAATTGTGAAAGGGAGTTCACTCATGATTTAGCTCTCTGTCTGTTATTGATGTATAGAAATGCTTGTGATTTTTGCACATTGATTTTGTATCCTGAGACTTTGCTGAAGTTGCTTATCAGCTTAAGGAGATTTTGGGCTGAGATGATGGGGTTTTCTAAATATATAATCACGTCATTGGCAAACAGGGATAATTTGACTTCCTCTTTTCCTAATTGAATACCCTCTATTTATTTTTCCTGCCTGATTGCCCTGGCCAGAACTTCCAACACTATGTTGAATAGTAATGGTGAGAGAGGGCATTCCTGTCTTATGCCAGTTTTTGAAGGGAATGCTTCCAGCTTTTACTCATTCAGTATGATATTGACTGTGGGTTTATCATAAATAGCTCTTATTATTTTGAGATATGTCCCATCAATACCTAGTTTATTGAGAGTTTTTAGCAAGAAGGCTGTTGAATTTTGTTGAAGGACTTTTCTGCATCTATTGAAATAATCATGTGGTTTTTGTCTTTGGCTCTGTTTATATGATGGATTCCATTTATTGATTTGCATATGTTGAACCAGCCTTGCATCCCAGGGATGAAGCCAACTTGATCATAGTGGATAAGTTTTTTGATGTGCTGCTGGATTTGGTTTGCCAGTGTTTTATTCAGGATTTTTGCATCAATGTTGATCAGGGATATTTGTCTAAAATTCTCTTTTTTTGTTGTGTCTCTGCCAGGCTTTGGTATCAGGATCATGCTGCCCTCGTAAAATGAGTTAGGGAGGATTCTCTCTTTTTCTATTGATTGGAATAGTTTCAGAAGGAATGGTACTGGCTTCTCTTTGTACCTCTGGTAGAATTCAGCTGTGAATCCATCTATCTGGTCCTGGACTTTTTTTGGTTAGTAGGCTATTAATGATTACCTCAATTTTAGAACCTTGTATTGGTTTATTCAGGGATTCAACTTCTTCCTGGTTTAGTCTTGGGAGGGTGTATGTGTCCAGGAATTTATCCGTTTCTTCTAGATTTTCTAGTTTATTTGCATAGAGGTGTTTACAGTATTCTCTGATGGTAGTTTGTATTTCTGTGGGATTGGTGGTGATATCCCTTTTATCATTTTTTATTTCGTCCATCTATTTGATTCTTCTTTCTTTTCTTCTTTATTAGTCTTGGTAGCTGTTGATCAATTTTGTTGATCTTTTCAAAAAACCAGCTCGTGGATTCATTGATTTTTTGAAGGGTTTTTTGTGTCTCTATCTCCTTCAGTTCTGCTCTTAGTTATTTCTTGCCTTCTGCTAGCTTTTGAATGTGTTTACTCTTGCTTCTCTATTCCTTTTAATTGTGATGTTAGGGTGTCATTTTTAGATCTTTCCTGTTTTCTCTTGTGGGCATTTAGTGCTGTAAATTTCCCTCTACACAGTGCTTTAAATGTGCCCCAGAGATCCTGGTATGTTGTGTCTTTGTTCTCATTGGTTTCAAAGAACATCTTTATTTCTGCCTTCATTTTGTTATGTACCCAGTAGCCATTCAGGAGCAGGTTGTTCAGTTTCCATGTAGTTGTGTGGTTTTGAGTGAGTTTCTTAATCCTGAGTTCTAATTTGATTGCACTGTGGTCTAAGAGACAGTTTATTACAGTTTCTGTTCTTTTACATTTGCGGAGGAATGCTTTACTTCTCACTATGTGGTCAGTTTTGGAATAACTACAATGTGGTGCTGAGAATGTATATTCTGTTGATTTTGGGGTGGAGAGTTCTGTAGATGTCTATTAGGTCTGCTTGGTGCAGAGGTGAGTTCAAGTCCTGGATATCCTTGTTAACTTTCTGTCTCATTGATCTCTCTAATGTTGACAGTGTGGTGTGAAAGTCTCTCATTATTGTTGTGTGGGAGTCTAAGTCTCTTTGTAAGTCTCTAAGGACTTCCTTTATGAATCTGGATGCTCCTGTATTGGGTGCATATATATTTATGATAGTTACCTCTTCTTGTTGAATTAATCCCTTTACCATTATGTAATGGCCTTCTTTGTCTCTTTTGATCTTTGTTGGTTTAAAGTCTGTTTTATCAGAGACTAGGATTGCAACCCCTGCTTTTTTTTGTTTTCCATTTGCTTGGCAGGTCTTCCTCCATCCCTTTATTTTGAGCCTATGTGTGTCTCTGCCTGTGAGATGGGTCTCCTGAATACAGCACACTGATGGGTCTTGACTCTTTATCCAATTTGCCAGTCTGTATCTTTTAACTGGAGCATTTAGCCCAGTTACATTTAAGGTTAATATTTTTTTTTTTTTTTTTTTTTGAGACGGAGTCTCGCGCTGTGTCACCCAGGCTGGAGTGCAGTGGCGCGATCTCGGCTCACTGCAAGCTCCGCCTCCCAGGTTCAGGCCATTCTCCTGCCTCAGCCTCCGAGTAGCTGGGACTACAGGCGCCCGCCACCACGCCCGGCTAGTTTTTTGTATTTTTAGTAGAGACGGGGTTTCACCATGTTAGCCAGGATGGTCTCGATCTCCTGACCTCGTGATCCGCCCGCCTCGGCCTCCCAAAGTGCTGGGATTACAGGCTTGAGCCACCGCGCCCGGCCAAGGTTAATATTGTTATGTGTGAATTTGATCCTGTCATTATGATGTTAGCTGGTTATTTTGCTCGTTAGTTAATGCAGTTTCTTTCTAGCATCGATGGTCTTTACATTTTGGCATGTTTTTGTAGTAGCTGGTACTGATTGTTCATTTCCATGTTTAGTGCTACCTTCAGGAGCTCTTGTAAGGCAGGCCTGGTGGTGACAAAAATCTCTCAGTATTTGACTGTCTGTAAAGGATTTTATTTCTCCTATACTTATGAAGCTTAGTTTGGCTGGATATGAAATTCTGCATTGAAAATTCTTTTCTTTAAGAATGTTGAGGCTGGGCATGGTGGCTCACACCTGTAATCCCAGCACTTTGGGAGGCCAAGGCAGGTGGATCACCTGAAGTCAGGAGATCAAGACCATCCTGGCTAACACAGTGAAACCCCATCTCTACTAAAAAAAAATACAAAAAATTAGACATGCGTGGTAGCGGGTGCCTGTAGTCCCAGCTACTTGGGAGGCTGAGGCAAGAGAATGCTGTTAACCTGGGAGGTGGAGCTTGCAGCGAGCCAAGATCACACCATTGCACTGCAGGCTGGGCAACAGGGCAAGACTCCGTCTCAAAAAAAAAAAAAAAAAAAAAAAAAAAGAAGTTGAATATTGGTCTCCACTCTCTTCTAGCTTCTAGAGTTTCTGCAGAAAGATCTGCTGTTAGTCCGTTGGGCTTCCCTTTGTGAATAACCCGACCTTTCTCTCTGGCTGCCCTTATTTTTTCCTTCATTTCAACTTTGGTGAATCTGACAATTATGTGTCTTGGAGTTGCTCTTCTTGAGGAGTATCTTTGTGGCATTCTCTGTATTTCCTGAATTTGAACGTTGGCCTGCCTTGCTAGTTTGGGGAGGTTCTCCTGGATAATATCCTGAAGAGTGTTTTCCAACTTGGTGCCATTCTCCCTGTCACTTTCAGGTACACCAGTCAGACGTAGATTTGGTCTTTTCACATAGTCCCATATTTCTTGGAGGCTTTGTTTATTTCTTTTTACTATTTTTTCCTCTAAACTTCTCACTTCATTTCATTCATTTGATCTTCAATCACGATACACTTTCTTCCACTTGATTGAATCTGCTACTGAAGCTTGTGCATTCGTCATGTAGTTCTCGTGCCAAGGTTTTCGGCTCCATCAGGTCATTTAAGGTCTTCTCTATGATGTTTACTCTACTTAGCCATTAGTCTAATCTTTTTTCAAGGTTTTTTGCTCCTTTGCGAGGGGTTCGAACATCCCCCTTTAGCTCAAAGAAGTTTATTACCGATCGTCTGAAGCTTTCTTCTCTCAACTCGTCAAAGTCATTCTCTGTCTAGCTTTGTTCCATTGCTGAGAAGGAGCTGCGTTCCTTTGGAGGAGAAGAGGTGCTCTGAGTTTTAGAATTTTCAACTTTTCTGCTCTGGTTTTTCCCCATCTTTGTGGTTTTATCTACCTTTGGTCTTTGATGAATGGTGAGGTACAGATGGGGTTTTGGTGTGGATGTCCTTTCTGTTTGTTAATTTTCCTTCTAACAGTCAGGACCCTCAGTTGCAGGACTGTTGGAGTTTGCCAGAGATCCACTCCCGACCCTGTTTGCCTGGGGATCACCAGCAGAGGCTGCAGAACAGCAAATATTGCAGAACATTGCTGCCTGATCCTTCCTCTGGAAGTTTTGTCTCAGAGGGGCACCCGGCTGTATGAGGTGTCAGTCTGCCTCTACTGTGAGGTGTCTCCCAGTTAGGCTACTTGGGGGTCAGGGACCCACTTGAGGAGGGAGTCTGTCCATTCTCAGATCTCATACTCCCTGCTGGGAGAACTACTACTGTCTTCAAAACTGTCAGACAGGGATGTTTAAGTCTGCAGAAGTTGGTGCTGTCTTTTGTTCAGCTATGCCCTGCCCCCAGAGATGGAGTCTACAGAGGTAGGCAGGCCTCTGTGGTGGCCTCCACCAGTTCAAGCTTCCAGGCTGCTTTGTTTACCTACTTAAGCCTCAGCACTAGTGGATGCCCCTCCTCTAGCCTCGCTGCTGCCTTGCAGTTCGATCTCAGACTGCTGTGCTAGCAATGAGCAAGGCTCCGTGGGCATGGGACCCTCTGATCCAGGCAAGGGATATAATCTCCTGGTGTGCCATTTGCTAAGGCTATTGGAAAAGTGCAGTATTAGGGTAGGAGTGTTCTGATTTTTCAGGTACCATCTGTCATGGCTTCCCTTGGCTAGGAAAGGGAATTCCCTGACCTCTTGCACTTCCCTGGTGAGGCTATGCCCCACTCTGCTTCAGCTCATGTTTCATGGGCTGTACCCACTGTCTGACAAGCCCCAGTGAGATGAACCCGTTACCTCAGTTGGAAATGCAGAAATCACCCATCTTCTGCATTGCTCACGTGGGGAGCTATAGACTGGAGCCTTTCCTATTCAGCCGTCTTGGAACCTCCCCATCAAGGATACCTACTCTTACCACTCCTATTCAACATAGTGCTGAAAGTGCTAGCCAGAGCAATTAGGCAAAAGAAATAAAAGGCATCCAAAAAGGAAAAGAAGAAGTCAAACTACCTCTTCACTGATGATCTGATTCTATACTTAGAAAACTTTAAGGACTCTGCCAGAAGGCTATTAGAGCTGATGAAGGATTTTAGGAAGGTTTCAGGATACAGAATCAATGTACAAAAATCAGTAGCATTCCTATATATTAATAACATTCAAACTAAGAACCAAATCAAGAATGCAATCTCATTTCTAAAAGCCACACAAAAAAATAAAATACTTAGGAATACATCTAACCAAGGAAGTGAAAGATCTCTACAAGGAGAACTACAAAACACTACTGAAAGAAATAATAAATGATAAAAACAAATGGAAAAAAATTCCATACTCATGGATTAGAAAAATCAATATCATTAAAATGGCCATATGCCCAAAGCAATCTACATATTCAACATATTTCTATCAAGCTATCAATGACATTTTTCACAGAATTGGAAAAAACGATGCTAAAATCCATATAGAAGGAAAAAAGATCCCAAATAGCCAAAGCAATTGTAAGCAAAAAGAGCAAAATCAGTCATCATGCTACCCAGCTTCAAACTATACAAGAAGGCTACAGTAACCAAAACAGTATGGTCCTGGTACAAAAACACACAAACCAACCGAATAGAATACAGAACCCTGAAATGAAGCCACACACCTACAGCCATGCAATCTCTAACAAAGTCAACAAAAATAAGCAATGGTGAAAGGACTCCCTATTCAATAAGTAGTGCTGAGATAACTGGTAAGCCATAGGCAGAATCACGAAACTGGACCCTTACTATTCACCATACACAAAAATTAACTCAATATGGAGTAAAGACTTAAATGTAAGTCCTCAGATTATAAGAATCCTAGAAGAAAACATAGGAAACACCATTCTGGACATCAGCTTGGAAAATAATTTATGACTAAGTCCTCAAAAGCAATTACAAAAAAAATAAAAATTGACAGGTGGAACATAACTAAAGAAATTGTGCACAGCAAAATACACTATCAAGAGAGTAAACAGAGAACCTACAGAATGGAGGAAAATACTTTCAAACTATGCATCCAACAAAGGTCTAATATTCAGAATCTATAAGGAACCCAAATAACTGAGCAAGCAAAAAATGAATAATACTATTGAAAAACGGGCAAAAACCATGAACAGACACTTCTCAAAAAAGACACACAATTGGCCAACAAACATGAATGATGCTCTAGGTCACTAATCATCAGAGAAATGCAAATCAAAACCACAATGAGATATCATCTCACACCAATCAGAATGGCTATTATTAAAAAGTCAAAAAATAAAAAATGTTGGCTACACTACAGAGAAAAGGGAATACTTTTACACTGTTGGTGGGAATGTAAATTATTTCAGCCACTGTAGAAAGCAGTGTGGATTTCTCAAAGAACTTAAAACAGAACTACCATTCAATCCAGCAGTACCATTACCTGGTATATATCCAAAAGAAAACAAATCATTCTACCAAAAAGACATATGTATGTGCATGTTCATCACAGCACTATTCACAATAGCAAAGACATGTAATCAACCTAAGTGCCTATAAATGGTGAATTGAATAAAGAAAATGTACATATGCATTGTGGAACACTACACAGCCATAAAAAGAAATAAATAATGTCCTTTGCAGCAACATGGGTGCAGCTGGAGACCACTATCTTAAGCAAATTAACATAAGAACAGAAAACCAAATACCACGTGTTCTAACTTATAGATGATAGCTAAATAACTTATAGATGAACCACATATATAATAATAAATGGGGCCGGGCCTGGTGACTCACGCCCATAATCCCAGCACATTGAGAGGCTGAGGTGGGTGGATCACGAGGTCAAGAGATCGAGACCATTCTGGCCAACATGCTGAAACCCCATCTCTACTAAAAATGCAAAAATTAGCTGGGCGTGGTTGCGGGTGCCTGTAATCCCAGCTACTTGGGAGGCTGAGGCAGGAGAATCACTTGAACGAGGGAGTTGGAGGTTGCAGTGAGCCGAGATTGCATCACTGCACTCCAGCCTGGCAACAGAGTGAGACCCCATCTCTAAATAAATAAATAAATAAAAATGGAATTCAGAGAATTGGCCAGATTATGTAGGGCACTGAATGTCAGATCAAAGAATAAGAGAAATAATGTAGATAATGGCAAGTCACTGAAAGTTTTAGAACCGGAAAATAATGGTAAATTTTCTTATCCAGGAAGATCTTCCTAATAATACCTGAAACAAAAAAAGAAATTCACAAAGGAAGTAAATCAAGAGAAACATTTCACTTTTCTCTTTGCTCTATTACTGACATACTGGGGCAAAAAGCATTTTAAAAAATTTCCATTTGCTAGTTTATGAAACAGGTGTGGTCATACTATTTTTCAAAAACAGTTACATAGATTTAGGTGATGTTTCAAAATAGATGTTTTAACACCTTCAAAGAAAACAAAAATTATTGGCCGGGCGCGGGGGCTCAAGCCTGTAATCCCAGCACTTTGGGAGGCCGAGGCGGGTGGATCACGAGGTCAGGAGATCGAGACCATCCTGGCTAACATGGTGAAACCCCGTCTCTACTAAAAATACAAAAAACTAGCCGGGCGTGGTGGCGGGCGCCTGTAGTCCCAGCTACTCGGAGGCTGAGGCGGGAGAATGGCGTGAACCCGGGAGGTGGAGCTTGCAGTGAGCCGAGATCGCGCCACCGCACTCCAGCCTGGGCGACAGAGCGAGACTCCGTCTCAAAAAAAAAAAAAAAAAAAAAAAGAAAACAAAAATTATTGGGAGAGTACCATGAACTCAAATGATTAACATCATTTTCTAAATATACACAGGTGATGGTTTCAACATTATAATTTCTCAAGTACTCTCTTAAAATTTAAAACAATTAAAATCTAATAATGTCTATATTAGTGCTTTGATTCAGGTATGTGACATTTACAGGCATAACCTATTGGTTTGTTGATGGCAACTGACAGGAGAGAAGTTATAGGGTCTGTATGGGAGTATAATAGAAAATAACCAAAATAATGAAACATTGGCTGTACAGCTTTTATAACGGCCATTCAATTATTAATCAAATCTGTTTAATTTAAAGCAATACACAACATAGTCACAAAACCAATTCATGGTTACCATGGTAAATTCAAACACAGAGAAAGCCAGCTGTGGATCAATATTCAAACATTCAATTGTTAACTCAATCAGCTTTGACTAAAGGACCAACTACTGTATTACAAAGGCAATTAATAACTACCACAAAATAGCCAAATGTTTTGCACACTTTCCTATTAATATGTGTCAGTAAATATTTTGATAGTGTTATCTGCATACCATTATCCACAATGAGGTCACCTGTACGATAGTAAAATATTCTATTAATAATAGAAATAAATGTCACAAAGCATTAACCTATTGTTTTAAATGTATTTTATAGATAGGATTACAGAAATTGACAAATGATGACTATTCTTTTAACTCTCTTAGTCACAGCGACTACCATTGTTTTTGAACAAACTAATTGCTCAAGTTGAATAACAGCAGTAACTCAAGCTTAATGCCAAGATTAGTATAAAAATAAACTTTCGCCAGGCGCGGTGGCTCACGCCTGTAATCCCAGCAGTCTGGGAGGCCGAGGTGGGCGGATCACGAGGTCAGGAGATCGAGACCATCCTGGCTAACACGGTGAAACCCCGTCTCCACTAAAAATACAAAAAAAAAAAAAAAAAAAAAGTAGCCGGGCGGGGTGGCGGGCGCCTATAGTCCCAGCTACTCAGGAGGCTGAGGCAGGAGAATGGCATGAACCTGGGAGGCAGAGCTTGCAGTGAGCCAAGATCGCGCCACTGCACTCCAGCCTGGGCGACAGAGCGAGACTCCGCCTCATAAAAAAATAAAATAAAATAAAATAAAATAAAATAAAATAAAATAAAATAAACTTTCATCAATATAGATACTGTATTGATTTGTTTTGCTTAAAAGTGACCCTGTCAATATGACCAAAATTCTCTCCATACTTCAACTTGTGTGTGTGACCAAGAGCTGTCTCTACATTCGTGTGTGTGTGTGTGTGTGTGTGTGTGTTGGACTTAAGGTTCACAAAAGAGGAAGGGCTTATACTGAGTATGATTAAAATATTAGCACCTCAAACTCAAGGGGTTTTGTCTGTTTTGATCACTGTTATCCCAGCTGTTATCCCCAGTGAGACACAGAGTAGAATCATACAAGATTAATAACCAAAATATATAAGACCTCAAACAACTTAACAGCAAAAATCAAACAGTTCAATTTAAAAATGGGCCAGATATCTGAATAAACACTTCTCAAAAGAAGACATTCAAATGGTCAACAGGCATATGAAAAATGCTCAACGTCATTAATAATCAGAGAAATGATCATCAAAACAACAATGAGCTATCATCTCACTCCAGTTAAAATGGCTTCCATCAAAAAGACAAATAATAAATAATGCTAGTGAGGATGAAGAGAAAGGACAACACTCGTAAACTGTTGATGAGAATGTAAATTAGTAGAGCCACTACGGAAAACAGTATGGAGGTTCCTCAAAAACCTAAAAATAGAACTGCCATATTATCCAACAAGCCCACTGCTGGGTATATATCCAAAAGAAAGGAAAGTGAAATATTAGTGAGATACCTGAAATACCTTGATTATTTCAGCACTATTCACATAGCCAAGATGTAGAACCAACCTGTGTCCATCAATAGATGAATGGATAAATAAAATGTGTTTCATATACTCAGTGGAATATTATTCAGCCACAAAAAGAATGAAATTCTATCATTTGCAGCAACATGGATGGAATTGAAGGTCATTATGTTAAGCGAAATAAGACAGGCACACAAAGACAAATTCACATGATCACATTCATATTTGGAATCTAAAAATGTTGATCTCATGGAGACAGAGAGTAGAATGATTGTTACCAGAATCTGGAAAGGTGGTAAAAAGGAGGGCTGAAGAAGGATAAAGAGAGTTTTTAATGGGTACAAAAATACAGTTAGATAGAAGGAATAAGATCTAGGGTTCAACAGCACAATAGAGTGACTATAGTTAACAATAATTTATTGTATGCTTCAAAATAACTAGAAGAGTAGATTTGAAATATGTCCAACCAAAAGAAATGGTAAATGTTTGAGATTATGAATATCTCAGTTGCCTTGATTTGATCGTTACACATTATAGGATTATATCAAAATATCACATGTACCCCATACAAATGTAATTTATTTACCCATAAAAATTAAAAAGAAATATATCTGCTAAATGAATTACAAGAGAGTATTTCATTTTTTAAAATGTATTTCTAAAATTAACAGTGGTATTAGTTCCTGTTGGGGTTTGCACCTCATTTCTGAATATATAATTTGAAAGCAAAATTACATGGATGTTTTAGGCAAAATAGCTTAGTTGCATATGTTGACAGAATAATATCATTTGGATATGTAGGCTCTCATAAGTGTACTTTGTAGAAGTAAATTTTCATTTATATTCACATACTTAACTAGTCTTTAGTTAAAACAAAAAGGCAATAATCTGGCAAGAAACAATAAATTACCTACTCCATGGTCCAGGTGTTTACAACTAATCCTTCTTTTAAAAAAATATTTGTACACATAAAGCATCTGGTGAAATAACCAAATACATTCTTGAAGATAGGTATCTGATTTGTAGTCAAGATTTTGGTGTCCAGAGAAGGCAAATTGTTCTTTTTTCTTTAAAAAAGGAAATTTAAGGTTTCTCAATTTGTTTCATCAATGTATAAACACTCAAAATTTTCCTACTTATAATAGATTAGGTATGGGTTTTGCTATAATTTCTAACAATTTTGGAAGTTGTCCATTCACTCACTCGTTAATTTAATAAATAAGTACGGAACACCTATTCCAGGCCATCACTCAGCTTGATGCTGCATATTCAAGAATAAGAAGGTCTTTCGGCCTAGTTGGAGGAGATAGGTGACTCAATAGCAATTCTTGACCCTAATCAGAAAGATTTGTGGCCCAAGAAAGGAGAATGTGAAAGATGAGTAGTGAGGGCCTGTAAGAACTGAGGTTTTAAAGGTAACCAGAGAGAGATCATAAAATCCATGTAATTATTTATATAGTTTTCAATAACCAACAGGTTGCTGAAAATGGTATGACAACTAGTTTAAGAAATGAAAATATTGCTGTGGCAATGGTGTGGATGATAAGTGGAAGGGAAAAAGACTGGAGGTAATATGATAAATTAGAAGCCTATTTTGGTAGATAAGTCAAAAATGATGGAAGCTTGACTTACATAGAAGCTGTGGAAATGCAGGAAAGAAGACTACCATGATAGATGATAACCCAATATAATCAACAGTATTTGGTGGTTGGTGACAAGGAGGAATACAGAGTGACTTGGAGACTGGATAAATAGCAATAGCATTCACTAAGAAGAAGATAAGAGAAAAGACAGTAAGTTTTGGAAGAAAAAAATGATATCCACTTTTGGACAGTAGATTTGAGTTGCCAAATCACAAGTAAAGATTTCCAAGAGGCAGCCAAAAGTTATAAACAATGTATAACTTTGGGATTCCAAGAAGGGTATGGCTAGAAATAAACTCGTAAATCATCAGCATAAATGATAACCAGAGATATGGGAGTGATGAGGTAATATTGGAAGAGTGATGAAATGCCATCTATTTTTGGTTTTGTTTTTTGTGAAAATGTCAGAAACATCATGTAGAGGGCAGTTTTCAGGAAAGTTGTGTGTTACAAATATCAAGAGTGCTCCAATGGCTTCGGAAAATCTGTCTGGATAGTAAATGATTAGGGGATTGCAGAGAGATTGCTAGGTATATTTGTTCATGAAGTGGCATGCAGTTGTCTTGTCCCTACCTTCAGGTTCCTTCCTTACTACAATACAACAGTCAAGGGAGACTAGCCTGAAAGTTTCAAGGGAAACTCCCTTACCCTGGCTTCGAATTGGAAATGAATTTAAAAGGTCAAAAGGTTTTAAAAGGTCGTTGAATTATTTTTATATTTGCATAAAAATGTAATTCTCCATGCCCTATGCAGAGTGTATGATTTAGAATTTGTCTAGCTCCAATGAATAGAAAACCAAAATCAAAGTAGCTTGGCTGAGCGTGGTGGTTCACACCTGTAACCCCAGCTCTTTAGGCCAAGGTAGGTGGATCACCTGAGGTCAGGAGTTCGAGACCAGCCTGGCCAACATAGTGAAACCCCATATCTACTAAAAATACAAAATTAGCTGGATGTGGTGGCTCATGTCTGTAATCCCAACAATCCCAGCTACTTGAGAGGCTGAGGCAGGAGAATAGCTTGAACCCAGGAGGCAGAGGTTGCAGTGAGTAGAGATCCCGTCATTGCACTCCAGCCTGGCAACAAGAGCAAAACTCTGTCTCAACAACAACAACAAAGTAGCTTAAACAATGAAAAATTGTATTGACTTACATTTCCAAAAGCTCCGTAGTAGAAAGTTTTATCAGCGGCTTAATGATGGCGACAAGAACAATGTGTTTTTTATCTATATGCTCTGACGTTGGCTTCCTCCCGAGTCAGGTTCTCCAAATGATTCTTCATTGTGGTAAAATGGCTGCCAGTAGCAAACAAGGTGACATGCTTCCATGATCACATCAGAGGTGTAAAAAGAGGGGCTTTCTGAACCTCTCTCTTAAGTATGAGAAATATCACTCCTACAAACCCCCAACAAACCTCCTTTTGTGTGTCATTAAGCAGCAATGGACTACTTGATGGGAGTTACTTTTAGACAAACCATACCTACTCTTAGAGTTCAGAAGTAAAGTCAGCTTTCCTCAAGCAATGTTCACTTCAATTCTGAATAATCATAACCCCAACAAATTTAGAGTGATTTATTAGCGATGGTATTTTATATGATTATCATATTTAATGGTCATAATTCCTGATTCTTTCCATTTTGCCATTTGAGCAATGGAAGTTTCTAGAGAATATTTTTGTAGTCTAACAAATGCAGAACCTGATTCCAGTTTTGACTGCCTCCCAAGCTATTAATCATGACATTTGATTTAATCTCAAGAAAAAACTGTTTATCTTTCTGCCTCATTTCCCTTTTGGTGATAAAGATATTGTTTCCTTCCAAACAATTGCTCAAGGCCTGCTTGGTGACCTCAAATCCTCAGATGTCGGAGGAGTGTCACTCAAATAAGAAATCTCTTTTTCATTGTGACCTGCTTCCATCTCAGAGGTTCAGGAGAATATTATGAAGTCACCTGCTGCAGCTAAACAATGTGGATTCTTGGAATCTCTTGCACCAAACAGGACACATGACAGCAGTTATGCTAAGAAGTAGGCACAAAAAAAATTATCTGAAGTGCCTGGTATATAAAGGTGGTCAGAAAGAGACATGAGGCTGAAGTTTTCTACTGGGAATATATTTGTTTCATCAATTAGAACCAGCAAGGTGGATCAGAATTTAAACTTAGGCTGCTTTATGAAAGCAAGTCTTCTAGTTTAGAAAAACTACTTGTGGAATGCAATCTTTTCAGGTTCGTGAAATAGTAGCAAAATATTATGTTTTTTCACTGGCTGTACATTAAGCAAAGTATTAAAAAAGAAAACTTTTTATATCTGGCCTGAGAAATATGGCTGTAGAGTTTTATGAAATGTGTCTCTTCATTAAAGTTTTTTATACCTGATGAAAGCGACCTGAGAAAGAAAGGACCAATACTGACTATCAATGCCCTTAATTGAAGATGCTTTTTATATTCTAATTTAATCAATGGTTGTTGTCATTATATTATCTGATCGAAAGTCCATTTATCAAACATTTGGATTAAAAACATCTTGATTTTGATTATAATTTTAATTGAGGTTATTAGGAATTTATGATACGAAAATTTCAACCAGTAAGCATATACAAAATTCCTATATGGGAAGGAAATAGAAAATAAACCAATATCAGATAGGAAGTTGATTAATTTTTTTTCTTTCAATAAATATATTTAAATCCAATTTATTTTCTAATGGAAGTTATATTCATTCATTTACTTTACTTTTATTTATTTATTTTTTTTGAGATGGAGTTTCACTCTGATTGCCCAGGCTGGAGTGCAGTGGCATGATCTCGGCTTACTGCAACCTCTGCCTCCTGGGTTGAAGGGATTTTCCTGCCTCAGCCTCTGGAGTAGCTGGGATTACAGGCGTGCACCACCATGCCCGGCTAATTTTGTATTTTCAATAGAGACGGGGTTTCACCATGTTGGTTGGGCTGGTCTCAAACTCCTGACCTCAGGTGATCTGCCTGTCTCAGCCTCCCAAAGTGTTGGGATTACAGGCGTGAGCCACGTCACCCGGCCTCATTCATTTACTTCAAAAATATATAAAATGCATGCAAGAAATTGTCTGTAAAATAAGATGTGAATCATCATAAAATGGCATGGAGTAGAATAGAGAACTAAGGTTTGTATGTAAATAATTAAAATACTCTGTAAAAAGTTAAAAGTGTTGTATAAAAGATAATACCAAAAGCAACGGTATTTTCAAGGAAAAAATATGTGAAATAGAATATTAGGGAAAATTTGATGGGAGGTAGACTTTGAGCTGAATTCAAGGTTAGAAAGAATTTAGAAATGTGTATAAGAAAATAAGGCACCTTTTCAGAGAGTAGGAACAGTAGAATGATCAAAATAGGAAAGCAGAGAGTATGAAAAGCTAGTAGCTGGTATATGAGTTGGGCTAGGGGAGGATTTTGCAGGTTCGTGCCTGAGCCCTTGCTCCTTCTTGAAGGAGGTGTCTGACCTCGTCTAAAAAAGTTTTTTTTCTCATCTAAGGCTTAAGAGGTGGTGAATGTGTCCCAACCTCAAGTGTGATCCTCCCTCAGACTCATAGACAAAACCTATGAAGACTTTTGGTCTGGAGCATGAAAGGGGTGTTCAGAGCAGCTATTAAGCTGAGCTGGAACCAGTTGCTAGGGAAACTGGGCCCAGTTTTTTGCGGGGGACAGATTATGTGGGGTAGAATTGGGGAAAGCAGGGTGGTGGGAAGCGGTCTGGCCATGGTGTTTCTGAAAATCCATTTATCTTTCCTCTGGTGGATTCTATTTGCTCTATCTACCTACAGCTTTGTTAGAAATATTGGATTGAAAAATAAAGACCATTTGTGGAAAAAAAAGGACTGCATACCACCACAAATGAGCATATAAGTAGTATACAATTGTTCTTTCATATTTAACAATAATGATACATTGCACATTCTTGCACATATATCAGTTTGCACAGGTGTCAATAATTTTGTAAGACTGATACATTTTAGCCAGAGTATAGCCATCTCAATTTTTGGTAGCTATCACCACATTGTCTTTCAAATAGTAAGTATCAACATAATGCTTTTACAAATATACAAGCAAATATATAAAGCACCCAACCACACTTCTTTGCTCATTACTACTTTGACAATAATAATTCAAGTATCTAAGCATAACTTTTATTTAAAATATTATAAATAATATTTCCTGTATGAAATCTGAAGAAATGAGCAAGCATTTTCTGCATGGAAAATATACTAGACTATCTTTTTCCTTCAGTCTCCATCCCTTGTTCTGCTAAAACAGACACATTCATTAGAAGATCTGGACTGATTGCAGTTAAATAGTGTAGTGCAGTTGTGGTGTCTCTAAGAATATGCAGACTTGGCTACCGTTGGTACAACTGGCATTCTAAGCAACAGTAGTAAATTTCATGTTACTATTCCAAATTCAATGTTATTTAAGATATATTTCTAAATTATGCACATTAAATAAAACACATCTGTGGACCAGATTCTACCAGCAACCATGCTAGTTTTGACTCAATTCCCAATGGTGGTTCTTGAAGCTCAAACTGGTTCTGACTGAATAATTCACACCCTAATCAAGTACCTCTGATCCAGAAGATCCTTGGCCACCAGACAGAAGGGAGTTTCTAGAGAACTTCTTCCATGCCTGCAAAGGGGCAAAAGGGACCTCCTTTGAAAATCCAGTAGTGCATCTACATATTTTATAATTATGTGATAGTTTTCATTTAAAAATCTAAATCTATTACTTTATTTAATTTTCATTATCTATATGTGTGTAAATTTTCTGATTATTAAAATTGTATAGATAAGAAATAAAGAGGCCTAGGAAAGTAACTTGCCCCAAGTTTACATGCAAGTAAATGGCAGAGTAAGCCTCTAATTTAATCTTAACTGCGGAACTAGTATTCTACGATACCATAGATATTGCTGTAAATGCCTGAACTGATTTCTAGAGTGAAATTCTCTGGAAAAATCCTAGATCACATCTCAAGCTTCTCTGTGTAGCATGTCTGAGTATCAGGAAATTAAAAGGCCTAAATGGTCTGGCACTGCCTCCTTAGAGTCATGTGTGACTGACAGCCTTTCATGGTAATTCATTGCCTCGATATGGGCACTGGAGTGTTATGTAATGTTAACTAGGAAAAATAAACTACAAATAGTAAGGATTCAACAATTAAAATGTGTATTCCTATGAAAAGTGAGAAATAACAAGCAAGTTAGTAGGAATACAAAAGTGACAAATGTACATTTGAAAATGTCACAGTCCTTTGAAAGAGAAGTTACAGAACTTTGTAGAAGTTACTTGAAATTAGAATTTTGGGGGAGCCATAAAAATAAAATAAATTATAGGCTGATTGATAAAGACAAACAAAACCTTTTAAAATTAGATTGTAAAAAATAAGCACTTAAATAACTTTAATCTCTTGTTTATATAATCTTGCTAATTCTGCCACTTCTGTTTATCCTAGGTTTACAAGTAATTTTAAAACTACTGATCTCTAAGATCTGTAAAATGAGTTTTGTTTCTGATTGAATTTATTCAAACCACCTTTATCTTCCTGTTCACCATCCATGTCCCTTGCCCATCTTTCAACATCACTGAAGTAAGAGGAAGCAGTAAATATCTAAAATGAATTGAAAAAGTAGAATCAAAATTAACTTCATTTGTCTTAGATTACTTTATAATCCTCTTTAAAGCCAATCTCATTTGTTTTTCAACATCATCACAAACCCATTTAATATTTAATACACATAACGAAGAGGTATTTATTTAATTACCATGTGCTGACTACTATATACTCACTACCAGTGTATGATTTTCCTGTTTATCTATGTCTTAGTCCATTCTAGCTACAAAAAAATACCATAAACTGGGTGGCTTATAAACAACAGAAATTTACTTCTCACAGTTCTGAAGGCTGAGAAGTCCAAGATTAAGGAACTAGCAGATTTGATATTTAGTGAGCTTCCATTTCTTAATTCATACACGGCCAACTTTTCACTGTGTACTCACACAGTGGAAGCAGGGAGAGACTTCTCCGCAGTCTCTTTTATAAGAGGGCTAATTCATTCATAAGGCCTTCACCTTCATGAGTCAATTACCTTCTTACCTTTCAAATTCCTTACCTCCAAATGTCATAACATTAGGGGTTACGTTTTAACAGTTGAATGTTGGGGGGAACACAAACATTTAGTCTACAGCAATCCACTCCACATCCTCACCAACTTTTGGTATGGTCCATCTTTTTACTTTTAACCATGGGAGTAAGTTTGCAGTGGTATCTTATTATGGTTTACATTTCTTTAAAGACTAATAATTTGAGCATATTTCTATGTTTATATTTCCCATCGAAATGTCTTCTTTAGTATTATCACTACTCAAATTTTATGTCTGTTTTTCTGTTTTTTTTTTTTTTTTTTTTGAGACGGAATCTGGCTCTGTCCCCCAGGCTGGAGTGCAGTGGCTGGATCTCAGCTCACTGCAAGCTCCGCCTCCTGGATTTACACCATTCTCCTGCCTCAGCCTACCGATGTAGCTGGGACTACAGGCGCCCACCACCTCGCCCAGCTAATTTTTTGTATTTTTTAGTAGAGACGGGGTTTCACCGTGTTAGCCAGGATGATCTCGATCTCCTGACCTCGTGATCCGCCCCTCTCGGCCTCCCAAAGTGCTGAGATTACAGGCTTGAGCCACCGCGCCCGGCCTTCTGTTTTTTTTCAATAGAGTTTTAAGAGATGGTCCCTTCCTTTGGGTCCTGGGCAGTGCCTCCACCCACTCTAACTGAAGAGGTGGCCCAGCACCCTGTACCTGTGCCCTCTGGTCCTGTAGTATTAGTGGCAGCCCTGCTGGCCTCAAAGCTACCCTTAGAGTGACTCCTTCCTTTTCTTGAAGGACAACACATTTTATCAGCAGGGTAACTCTATTGGCCCCTGTCACACCTATATAATCCCAGAAGTTCAACAGCCTTCATTTTATCCCGTTTTAGTCTGAGCTGACAATATTTCTGCTTAGGTGGTTGATTGAATCTATGAGTCACACACTTAGCTCTCTGGCAAAAGTTCATGCCTCTACACCTTGGCCCTGTTTCCACAGCACATTATATGGATAGTGTGAGAATCTTCCAAATCATCAAGTTCTGGTTCTTTTTTGCTCAATAGTTCCTTTTTCTTTTTTTTTCTTTTTTTTTTTTTTTTTTTTTTAAGACGGAGTCTCGCGCTGTCGCCCAGGCTGGAGTGCGGTGGCCGGATCTCAGCTCACTGCAAGCTCCGCCTCCCGGGTTCCCGCCATTCTCCGGCCTCAGCCTCCCGAGTAGCTGGGACTACAGGCGCTGCCACATCACCCGGCTATTTTTTGTATTTCTTAGTAGAGACGGGGTTTCACCGTGTTAGCCAGGATGGTCTCGATCTCCTGACCTCTTGATCCGCCCATCTCGGCCTCCCAAAGTGCTGGGATTACAGGCTTGAGCCACCGCGCCCGGCCCAATAGTTCCTTTTTCAATGTATCTGTTTTCTCTCACATATACCATAAGCAGCAAGAAGAAAGCAGGGCACATCTTTAACAATTTTCCAGGAAATCTCTTCAGCTAGATATCCAGGTTCATTGCTTACAATCCTCTTTCTGCTCAACAGCAGAAAATAATTCAAGTAAGATTGTTGCTACTTTCTAACAAGAATATATATTTTTGTATATATTTAAATATATGAAACGTAAATGGCATTGTACTGTACATAAATTTCTCTTTTTTTTTTTTTTTTTTTGAGACTGAGTTCCCTGTTGTTGACCAGGCTGGAGTGCAATGGCATGATCTCAGATCACCACAGCCTCTGCCTCCCAGGTTCAAGCAATTCTCCTGCCTGAGCCTCCAAAGTAGCTGGGATTACAGGCATGTGCCACCACACCCAGCTAATTTTGTATTTTTACTGGAGATGGGGTTTCTCCATGTTGGTAGGCTGGTCTTGAACTCCCGACCTCAGGTGATTGGCCAACCTCAGCCTCCCAAAGTGCTGGGATTGCAGGCATGAGCCACCGCACCAAGCTAATGTCTCATTTTTTTTCTTGCCCATAAACTGCAAACATTATTCCGTTTATATATATATATGTGTGTGTGTGTGTGTGTGTGTATATGTGTATGTGTGTATATATACACACACACATGCATACACACACACACACCCACAAATGTATATAATTCTTTGTATTGTTTACATGTTATTTTTATAATATTTGGTTTCCTGTTCTGTCTCCACCCCTTAAGGCTTCTGTGATCTTACAACAAGTTTCTTAATTTCTCTGTATCTCAGTTTCCTTATTTTAAGAGACTGATGCTAATATAATACTAACCCCACAAATTGGTTGTGATCATGCAGTTATGTCCCCAGTGAAACAATTAGATTAATATCCAGTGGATGATAAGCACTAAATAATTGGTAGCTGTTATTATTACTTCCAAGATCACGTGCCAGTTTGTATAATTGTTGCCACAACCTGGGCCTGAAATATTTCTTTTGGCATTAAGAGTGAGGTATTCCTTCTATATATAGTCTCTCTGCTCTTCTTTAAGTCCTCATTTATCCACTCTTTTAGCCAGTCACTCAGATGATCATAAAATTTACCCCTGACAAAGTGGAAGAGCAATTCCATTCTAGATTACATGGTTGTCACTTTTTACTGTCCTAGCTACTTCCCTCTTTATCCTCCGTGTGCCAGGCCCCACTCCACTCGGCACCCTCGAAAACTGACAGCATCTGACACAGTGCCCAGAAACATCTTGCTGTAAAGTAGCTGTACCACTTCCATTGGCCCTGATGTTCAACCCTGTAATATGACACCCTCCAAGGTCTCCATCCTCAAAACAGCAATAATGTTTTAATTTAAATATACAATTTTTAATTCATTTTTTTGTTTGTTGGTAGAGAAGGAGAAAATGAAATTGACATGAATGTTAGACTCTCAGAAGGTAAAATCTCATAATGTAGTAAACCATTGCTTTGGAGAGCAGAGTAAGATGACATTAATAATAATACATTAAAATTGATTAGTAAAACTTTTATTCGTCATTAAATTCATCAATTTGGTTCACGCATTCTCAACCAAACAAGTTGTCAATGAAGCAAAACTATATAGGTTGATTCATAATCCGATAACCTAATCAATAATCAAGTTGTGAATTTCTTAAAACATCTACAGTTTAAATTCTCTAGTAAGAGTTGGTTGGGAAGGCATGGAATATAATTTGATATGCTTAATCTTTAGTCTCTACTTATATAATTATAATGGTGTTTAAATATGCGACATGAATTTACAGAGCAATGAATTCAAATACCAATGTATTTGGTGCTTATGAAACTGGCACATGTTTTTAAGAAAGAAGATGAGATTTTGCTCTAGTTTTGAAACCAGATGCAAAGCAATTTGAGGTTAAAGATGCACTGTGCTCTTTGGGTTTGGGGAGAATTTTTCCAGAGAAGTTTGCTTTTGAGAAGGTGGCTACATGAACGTGTTTCCCCTCATCCCACAGCAGCAGTTAAAAATCCATTCAGAGGTTTTAAGCAGAGTTCACTTGATTGTAGGTCAGTACCTGGTGGATAAATCACAAAATTGCTTCAAATAATGTACGTGATTTGCTTTCTTCCTGCTGAGGAGAAGCTCTGAACTGAGAGAGCATGAAGTAAGAATTGTTTCCTCACCCCTAAGGTTAATGCCCCTGTCACAGCTGAAGTCACTGTCAAGCAAACATAGAGAAGTAGCTTAAAATGCAACTGTTCTCATCAATCTGCCACAGGCAGCAGAAAACAAATGGTTGTGATTCCATCTTTGCCAGTGGCAGGGCATTCGTTAAAGTACAAGAATAAGAGAAAAGAAGGGAACAAGAAATCCCTTGGCAAAGAGCTTGAATGAAATATGCCACAAAAAGCACAGGGCTTTTCAAAAGCAGTCTTTTGTAATCACAGAGGCCTTTTAGGGTGGCAAAATGTAATGTTTTAGTGTATGTGTTAGGTGTAAATGTTCCCCTTTATAGTATTAGGCTGTTGACCCCCTACTGCGGGAATAATCTTTCTCAAGCACCATTTTCATCAAGCCATTCCTACTCAAGGGCCCTTCGGGAGAGCACCCTGGTGTCTACCATATTAATTCCAAACTCTCGAGCCTGGCTTGCCCAGAAGTTCTCCTCCAGCTGATCTTTGCCTCGGCTGCACCAGCAAACAGGCCTTCTTAAGTCTGTTGAAATAGATTGGTTTGCTTTTCTCTGCATAATTTTTTTTATATAAACTAACTTTAAGATTCTGCTCCTTACTCTTCAGCCTTGAATGTGTTCCTTATGCCCAAAGGTATGTACTCCCACATATACCTTTATGTTATGCCCTTTGGATTATTTAAAACTAGCTTTGAAATTGTATTCCTCTATTCAATCCATGCTTTGGTTGCATGATTTTTAAGTACACATTCTGCACCATGAATTTCGTTTCTATAAGTTTGTTGTCCAAAGCCAGAGTCAAAATGATGCAGAGCAGGTTCTTGACTTCACTGAAGTAGGAATTCAAAAACTAGCAAGTGGTAAAAGAAAGTAATTTTATTGAGGCAGTAGCAGGATTACAGCTACCTGACTGCTCCTGCAGAGCAGGGCTACCCCACAGATGGTGTGCTGAGAGTAGCACCCCAGGGTCAGTTTTGTCACTATATCCACTTTTAATGGTTTACTAATTAAAATGCAAGGTATTCAGACTTAGCTAGAAAAGGAGAATAACTTCTGGGAGTTGCCAGGCAATGGTAAACTGTCATGGTGCTGGTGGGCCTGTATTATGGTCAGTGCTTTTGCTGCCTCTTCCTAGCTTCTGTCAGTCTTCAGTATGGTCGAGTCCCATCTGTCTCCTACCTCAAAAACATAACAATGGCAGTATTTTTTACATGTGTTTTTCCAATGACTTGATAATCATGCATCCTTTTAATTGTTCAATAAATGCTTATTACTTGACTCTGCATTGGAGTATTGCTAAATTCTGAGTACAGAAATGGGCAACAAATGATTCCAATTTGGGGGAATACTTAAATTCTATTTGATTTCCATCAAGACCAAAGTACTGTGCATCCAGAAGAGGGTCAGGTAAGGCTTTCTGAAGGAAGCAGCCTCATTTCAAAACATGTGTGATTAAACTAGGGATTATCACAAGGAATTTCCCCAAAGGAGGAAACAAGACTGAGAATCCCATTAATATAAAGTAATGAAAAAATGTTATAGGAAGTTAGAATATAAATGTGGTTCTTATAAACTTCACCCTTAACTCCATGTTAGCACAATCATTTTTTTTTTTTTCCTGTCACAGGCAGGTATGCTAAATGAAAGTATTTCAAAAATTTGAATCCTCTAAATAAATAGTATGATAGGCATTGCATGTTATAGAGTTATTTAGAATTTACCTGGTGGTCTCCAAAATTAAATAAATGTAATGACCCTCCCTGACCCACTCATATACCTTTTCCCATTATTCTAAACATTTTAGCAACATTCTGGACTATTAATTGCCTCATCATGAAACTCATTCTTTCTCCAAGTCACAATATGCCTGGACGTCTCTTACCTTGCAGACAACGTAATGTCTTTTTTCCCTCTTATATCTTGTGAAAATGAGGAATTTCCATGTTTTAATACTTACTGCATGTTTCTCTGTGTGTTCTTACCCATTTACAGTCTGTGGAGAGGGGTGCTTTTCCTTTTCCCAGCTCATGCTCAAGAGAGGAAAAACTGTTTAATCATTGAGAATTCAAAACACTCATCGGGTCACCCCATGTGCAGCTTCCCCTTTTGCAGTGCCCACTGCCAGCCTTCATGGAGTGAAAAGTGGTAAGCAGGGCCCAGGCCTCCGTGGCAGATGTCTATTCCTGCATGTTTCCATCTCCACCTCCTCTGAGAATACAAATAGGGGAATAAATTAATCCAACATCCACTCCTCCGATTCAGCTACCTTGTTTCCCAATGCTTCTGAGACCTTTTAAATCTTATTCATGACCTGGATCCATGCTGATGCTGTAGCTGGAAGACCAGGGCTAAGTTTCTTCAATGGAAGAGGTCTTACCCTCTCTCTTTCCTCTTGTTCTGCATGGCTGACTCTCTAGGCCAGCTCAAGATCAGATTCCTACGATACAACACAACATCAGAGCTTCTACTATTATTGTGTCATTGAGAAATAAATTATTTTAAAATGAGAAAAATATTACATTAAAAAATTCAAGTTTCAATATATAGACTTCTTCGTATGGATGAATAGACTTATTTCTATCAACACAGTTTGATTTTTTTCCTCCTGTAGTTCTTTCATCATCTGCAGGCTGTCTTCAAAAGTAGTTAAGTTTCATATTAGCATAAACATGAAAATAAATACATTTATTTATATTTATAAAGTATATTAAAATATAAATATAAAATTATTTATATTTATAGAGCATAAATATGTGACATTTTTGACTTAAATGTTAGTGCCGGGTATTTAAATGGATGGCTTCATTTTGGAAGCTGTATTAGAGTTTTCCAGAGAAACAGAACATATATATATATGTGTGTGTGTGTGCGTGCGTGTGTGTTTATGTGTATAAATATATGTATATATGTGTGTGTATGTGTGTGTGTATATATAGGTTCTGTGTGTGTGTGTGCTTTTGATGCCTCTTCCCAGCTTCTGCCTGTCATATATATATGTGTGTGTATATATGTGTGTGTGTGTGTATATACATATATATACACATATACATGAGAGAGAGAGAGATTTAGATATTGGCTTATGTAATTATGGTGACTGGCAAGTCTAAAATCTGCAGGGTGGACTGGTGAGGCTGAAAACTCAGAAGAGAGCCAATGTTTTCATTCAAGTCCAAATGCAGTGGCAAAATTGCTTCTTTTTCAGGGGAGGTCAGTCTTTGTCCTATTTAGACCTTCAACTGATTGAATGAGGTCCCATATTGTGGAGGACAATCTGCTTTATTTAAAGTTTACCAATCTAAATATTAATCTCACTCAAAAACCACTCTCATAGAAACATCCAAAATGATGTTTAACCAAACATCTGAGCACTTTGCCTCTACCAAGTTGACATACACGATTAACTATAACAGAAGTTAAAAGTTTTCTACTTTTCCTTAATTTAAACCTCATTAAAATTTAAGGAGATAGCTATGTCCAGAACTCATCTTTTGAATTTATGTTACTTGAATACAGACGCATAAGTTAAAGCCCCCCCACCACTGCCACACCATTATAGTCACCATATACCCTAACACTGGTTCTACAGTATTCATTACTGTGTTCCTAATTATGGTTTATGAACAAATATCCATTGAGTGCTTAGAAGGTACCACGGACTGTCCCAAGTGCTGGCCATAAGAGCTGACTTTTCCAGAACTTATGTTCTACTGGGGACCATAGGCAATAATAAATAAATAAGTGAACATAATATAAGTCAAGTCATAATAACTAGTATAAAGAAAAATAAAGCAGCTTATTGAGGGAGAGCATAGCAGCAATAATTATACTAAATAGTGTGGTCATAGAAGCCTCTCTGTGGATGCGATGCTTCTGTTTCAGCAAGAACCTAAAGTAGTGTTGAGTCAAACTAGGTTGGTATCTGGGGCAAATGTGTTCTATTGAGAAGGACTAGCAATTGAAAAATCCTGAAGTCGTGCTGCCTTTTTGTGTCCACATAATAGCAGCGGCCAGTGTGGCCAGAGCAGAGTGAAAGATGGAGTTAAGAAATGAGGCCAAGAGGAGCCAGAAGCAGGTGGTCATTGGAGCATTTCAGGGAACCAAGCTATATATTTAAGTCCAATGCTATGGTGATTTTATTAGAGAAAAGAGAGAAAAGGAATTTTGAATCTTATTTTATAGAACACAATTTTCAAGTGTAAATGTCTATCTGGGTTAGCCAGATAAAGAAAATGTATGAGGCATGTTGGTAGAAATGGGTGACCTGGAGAGTTAAGACCTTCTAGAAACTGAATTTCTAGTCTATGCTATAGCTAGGTATAATTACACAGAGAATTCAGACTACAAGTTGTGAATTTGCTACTTCTGATAAAATGGATTGCTGTATAGATCATTATATGAATTAGGGAAGGGAGAGTGCATTTTTAAAATCTGTTCTCTTTACTGAGTACTACAGAAGATGTTTTCACATAAGTTATCTCATTAAATCCTCAAGACAAAACTATATTATAGGTACTTTTCAAAGAAGAACATAGCCAGGTCAGAGGTACATCCTAACTCATCAGCGGCAGCCATGGGGATAAATTGGAGCTCTTGATTGACCCTTGCTTTGCCACACAGTTAAGTCAATGAAATGGTATGTTTAAATGAGACTCATCCAGTTTTGTCAGAGCCACCAAAATTTGATAGATATCAGCTACCAGACGTATTGAGATCAATTATTATGTATAACTTTTAAAAATATTTTTCAGGAACTCGTAGAATACTATTAAACTCCTCACATACACCAAGGGTATAAAGTGATTGAGGATAAGAAGGTTATTTTGGAAAGAGGATGTCTTTCTTGTACACTGTGCTGTAAGCCCTACTCCCTGAAGAAAAAAGGGTAGGGCCATTAGCCTATCACCAAAAGCCTAGGAAGAAAGAATGGCTTTCTTCTAGGAAGAAAGAATTAGCCCAAGAAACATTTGTCTCCTGAATCTCATTTGGAAAATCTCAAAAGCTAGAGATCCTTAAATGATGGCAGAGGTGAAGCAGAAGTTGATGCTGCCATTATGTTGTGGAAAATAATGAATAGACCAATTGTAGCCATATGAATGAGCACAGTGGCAGGGGTTGTATTTGATCCTGTACAAAAAGGAAGATGTGCAACTCAACGTTGTAGAGATGTACTGACTACACTACAAAACACTAAAAACTGAGCTGATGGGATATCATTTGCATCAAAAGAAATGCAGATGAGATGGCCCCAGCAAAGGAGAATTTCTTGAAGAACATGAGAAAGTTTTCCATATGTGTCAGTTTAAGTATTGTTCAGGCTTACAGAACTTGAAGTCAGTTTATGACATTAGAGCCAAATAACATAATTACCCCTCATAACTCCCCGCTTTTTAAGGGCAAACTTCCCCCATGACGATAATGTTAATGTGTAGAACACACAATTAAATGCTTATTATCAACAATAACTTCAAAAAGTGTTAGTAGGCATCAAATCATTTTTTATCAAATCAGTATAATTTAACTCTTTTATAAATAACTTGTCTTTACTTAAAAGTAAAAATCTTCCCAAACTCTTGCACAGGCTTTCCCTAAGCCAGAAGTTGGCAAACATTTTCTGCAAAGGACTAAATAGTAAATATTTTACACTTTGCATGCCAGGTGGTCTCTGTCACAACTATCCGATTCAGCCACTGTAGTGTGAAAGCTTCAATAGACAATACATAAATGAAAGAGAGTGGCTGTGTTTCAAAAAGCCTTTATTTACAAAAACAAGCAGTAGGCTAGATTTCTCTCATGAGCCACCATTTGGCAATGCTTGCCCTAAGCGGTAGAAGCAATCACATTCCTCAGTTTTATGTGTGTATTCTTCTTATAATATATTTGAAATAGTGAGACACCCAATTGCTGAATCAACTAAAAGTTGCAGCTGCTTACTTTAGCATTAACTACAACTTTAACACTACTTGGCTAAACTATGATTTGTTTGTTGTATTATTTCAATGGTAATAGATAATTTTGGGGTAATTTACTTTCCCCTTTTCTTATAATATTTTAGTTGACCTGTATTGTTTCCTATGATTTCATTTGTATGACTTTTTTCTACTAACTCAACTTGATATTGTTCCCTCTACCACTAAAATAGGTGTCCATTTGAATTAACGCTATACCTCTAAATCAACATACCTTTAGATTTCTTACATGACATATACTGGTAGAATAGTTGATAGTCAAATATCATATCTCCAAGCATCTTTACAATTTGTTAAGTATGTTAAGGGCTGAAAAGGGTCACTCTGTCCATTGAAAGTTTTTCATGCCTGAAGATGGGAAGTTTTTACTTCTGGCTCTTTGTCACAAATTTGTCACATTGGCTAGACTGTCTAAAATGAAGGAAATAAACAATAGCTATACTTGTGGTCTTTAAAAAAATAAGCAAATGAAACCAATTTAATTCTTATCATTGGCAACATTGCCAATCTTAGTTTTATTAGTTTATTAGGTATTAGGTATAGAATCCAATTAGGCATTTGATTAACTGATATTGAAGATGTTACTCAAGGTAGAATTATTTACTATACACCTTGGTGGATGTAAGAGTAAAATCCTCTCAGAAGTACATCAAGCAGACAAATGCAATTAGAAAAATCAATCATTAACAGAGCATATAAGCAAATTATTGGAGAGGAAGATTATTTCCTGAGAAAGTAAATTTATAATATGCTAGTAACTTATCCTTAATTCTAGAGAGATCAAAATAGATAATAAAGAAAACCTAATGACTTAATAAATTATCTGTTTATTTGTTTGTTTGTTCAAAGGGAGGAACCTATCAGCTTGGAAGCGTGGTGGATTTGTTATTATAGTACTGTTGTTATTAACATTTGTGTTACATAAAAATAAAAATAAATAAACAAATTATTGATAAAATTATTCAATACAAAATGAAAAGTTTTAGATACCATAAAGAGAAAAATTTGTGTTATAGTAAAAATGTTTTTATTTTATTCTCATAAATAAATGTTAGGTCTAAAGCCCACATTGTGAGAATTTTAAAAGAGAGGTGTTTTTCCATCAGTATTATGGCAGGCTACTCTTCTAAAAAATATTTTTTCCTTCATAAACTATTTAGAAATATAACAATCTTTCAGATTCACAGTTGAGTTCATAGGAAAATAAGAGAAAAATGCCCAGGGGCCAAAATCAGAGAAGAGTCAGGAAACCAGAGTGGTCATTTTGAACTGAACTTGCATCTGCCCCATGGATCATTACAAATCTCAGAAACCTAGAACCTTGGTCTCTTTTTTTTATTATTATTATTTATAGTAAACTTTATTTTCAATGATATTTCACTTAACATAATTTCAAAGTCAGTCTGTGGTCTAAGATGAGCCAAAGAACAGATACTCTATTTTTTCACATTGTTCCTCTGAGCAGGGAATGGGGTTTCAGGGTTCTCAATGTCAACACCTAACATTTTACCCTTGAAATTTACCTATAGATACAGAAAGAAGAGATAACATCAATATACAAGAATTGATCTCTATGAGGGTCTCAATAAGCTCATGTTACATCCTCATTATAACCTCTGTAGGGTTATAATGGTAACAACTGATTTTCCACCCCTCTGCCAAGTTTGGTGTCTTTTTTTTTAGGTAAAATGTCAAATGCAAAAATGCTGCACTTATTTCTCTTAATACATTGAAAATAGTGGAAGATGCAGATTTTTAAACCTTCATGAGTCCAAGCTGGAACATGACTTCTGCCAACGCGTTTCTGGCGAGACCCTGGCAGCTGTGCCCCGCGGCTTGTGCGCGCTTGTGGGCTGCGCGGGCCTTCGGGAGATCGGTGCGGATCCTTGGGGAATGCAGGCCTGGGGTAGTCTCCTTTCTGGACTGAGAAGAGAAGAATGGAGAAGGGCCCCTTCCCATTAGTGCCTTTGCACTGGTTTGGCTTTGGCTACACAGCACTGGTTGTTTCTGGTGGGATCTTTGGCTATGTTAAAACAGGCAGGGTGCCGTCCCTGGCTGCAGGGTTGCTCTTTGGCAGCCTAGCTGGCCTGGATTCTTACCAGCTGTCTCAGGATCCAAGGAACGTTTGGGTTTTCCTAGCTGCTACATCTGTTACTTTTGTTGGTGTTATGGGAATGAGATCCTACTACTATGGAAAAATCATGCCTGTAGGTTTAATTGCAGGTGCCAGTTTGCTGATGGCCGACAAAGTTGGAGTTCGTATGTTGATGACATCTGATTAGAACCTTGGTCCCTAAAGTTCACTCAGAGTCAAAATAAAAACAAAAACTAAACAACAACAACAAAAATACACTGCACCTATGCAAGGAGAATAAATCACTGAGGTCCCTGGGGCTCTTGAAAGACCAGAGTCACAGTGCAATGGAGGATTGAGAAACAAATCTATTTATTGCCTTACAGAGCCAACAAGGAAGAAGTCTGTGTAATCTGTAACATGAAAAAAAATTTCTGTGAATTAAAACCCATAGTACTACTCAGCTGTAAGCTTGAAGTTTGCATTTATATTACCTATAAAGTACATAAAATTAGAAACATAAATTATAGTGGTTACAATTTAGTAGCCTCCAGAGATGTGGCAGAAATAAAAGGAAATATTTTCTCAAGGGATATACCTACATGCCAGGTCTCAAAGAATTTACACAAAGTCCCACGAAACATGGATTCACAAGCCCAAATTACAGAGAACATAAAGAAACAGCCCACTATGAAAGAAGTCATCAGAAACATCAGACAGTGTAATTAAACCTGCAAAAATATTTAATTGGGAACATGAGAAAAAATTTTAAACATAAATTAAATATATACATAAAAAAGAAGAAACTATAAATGTAAGCAGATGGATCTGAAAATAACAAAATAGAATTTGTAGTAATAAAATCTATAATTTTGGAAATTAAAATGTAATGAATAAATAAAATGTGTGTGACCCAGCTGAAGATGAAATTAGTGAACTGGAAAATTAAAAATGAAGAAATTACATAGAACATAACAAAGCAAAGCAAAAAAAAAGGAACTTTACCTAACAATTATGAACATGTATTCCTCTCAAGTACACTTGGAACAATGCAAAATACTCTCTAAGAAGAATGTAATAATTTAGAAAATAATAAAAGCAATTTAAAAAGAGCAACTGGAAATTTAAAAATACATTCTAAAGAATAAGTCTTATGACAGGAAATATTTTGAACTATACAATTATATATAGCAAACCTCTGAAAATAACCAAAGTGAAAGAAAACACACATCTTAACCACTGGCATGGAATAAAATTGCGAGATAAACGTTAAACCAAAGCACTTAGAAACAGGCCAAGTTTGGGGGCGCACACCTGTAATCCCAGCCCTTTAGGAAGCCAAAGTGGGAGGATCACTTGAGGTCATGAGGTGTAGACCAAACTGGGCAACATAGTGAGACCCTGTCTTTACAAAAAATTTTAAAATTTAAGAAATTAGCTGCATGGCGGTACACCTATAGTCTTAGGTGTGCAGGAGGCTGATGTGGGAGGAGGCCTTGACCCTAAGATTAAAGGCTGCAGTGAGCTATGAAATAAATCCAAATAAAATGGAAGAACTGGAAAAATGAAGATAAAAGCAGATATTAGAAATTAATAAAGCCATAACTTTATTTTTTAATAAAGACTATCATAATAAACAAATTTTGACAATGATCAAGAAAAAAAGAGACAAGTAAATATTGCTAAAAAGGAAAAAGAAAATAGACTAGCTTCTTACCTTGCACTACACACATACACACAGACATACATGTATCAAAATTACAGATTGATTAAAATATGAATAAAAACAAAATTTACAGAAAAATTGTACAATAGCTTTTGTTAGGAAAGGATTTCTTAAGATACAAGAACCAAAGGCCAGGCGCGGTGGCTCAAGCCTGTAATCCCAGCACTTTGGGAGGCCGAGACGGGCGGATCACAAGGTCAGGAGATCGAGACCATCCTGGCTAACATGGTGAAACCCCGTCTCTACTAAAAATACAAAAAACTAGCCGGGCGAGGTGGCGGGCGCCTGTAGTCCCAGCTACTCGGGAGGCTGAGGCAGGAGAATGGCGTAAACCCGGGAGGCGGAGCTTGCAGTGAGCTGAGATCCGGCCACTGCACTCCAGCCTGGGCAACAGAGCGAGACCCCGTCCCAAAAAAAAAAAAAAAAAAAAAAAAAAGATACAAGAACCAGTAACCATGAAAGAAAGATAGGTACATTTCACTGCATTAGCATTAAAAATTTCTATTTATAAGATGTGACAATTACAAGGCAGACAGAGAAAAAAAATGTTGCAACAGATCCTACATTGAATTTTACATTCCAGGTACATTGGATAATGTTCAATGTAATGGACAAAGATTCAGTGCATAGACTTTATAAACACTATCTCCAAATTAATAAGAAAAAGATAAAAATATGGTAGAATTTGAGCAAAAGGTGAAAGACATTGCCCCCAAACCCAAAAATATGAAAAGATTAATTTCACTATTAACAAAGAAAATCCAAGTTAAAACCATAATAATATATAATTTTATACTGGATTTGTTGAAAAAAAGTTTCATGATTCAAAAGGATGGATACATTAAAACTACATTGCTGACAGGAATGTATTTGTATACCCTCCTTAGAGAGAAAATTGACAATACACTGGTAAATAAAAAGTGCATATGGCCTATGAAATCACACTTTTAGGTTTGTAGTCCAGAGAGACTCTTGAACAAGGTAACATGCATAGTTGCAATCTTATAATAGTCATAATAAATTATACCATATTTGGCTGGGCACAATGGCTCACGCCTGTAATCCCAGCACTTTGGGAGGCCTAGGAGAGAGGATTGCTTGAGCTGAGGCGTTTGAGATCTGGGCAACAGAGTGAGACCTTGTCTCTATGAAAAAATAAAAAAATGAGGCAGGAGGATTACTTGAGCTCAAGAAGATGAGGCTGCAATGAGCCACGATCGTACCACAGCACTCCCGCCTGGGTGACAGAGCGAGACCCTGCTTCAAAAAAAAAAAGTATATCATATTTACATAATAAAATACCATACAGGAGTGCAACCAAATGACCTATAATCATTGATGAATTTCACAAATGATATTAAGTAAAAAATTATTGCTCAGGGATATAAATAAAGTGTCAAAGAATTACACAGACAAAATTAGGTGGATGCTTTCTTCTGTGGAATAAAGTATAAAATAAGAGAGTTTTACACAGAGACCTTTAACTCCATTAGCTGGCTAATGCATTCACCATATTACTTATATACTTCCCCTTGTCTGAAAATTTGTGGAGTAATAGATATAAAGGAAAGAGAAAAGATCTGCTAATTTTTTTTTTTTTTTTTTTGAGGCGGAGTCTCGCTCTGTCTCCCCCACTGGAGTGCAGTGGCGCGATATGGGCTCACTGCAAGCTCCGCCTCCCGCGTTCACGCCATTCTCCTGCCTCAGCCTCCCGAGTAGCTGGGACTACAGGCGCCCGCCACCTCGCCCGGCATTTTTTTGTATTTTTAGTAGAGACGGGGTTTCACCGTGTTAGCCAGGATGGTCTCGATCTCCTGACCTCGTGATCCGCCCGCCTCGGCCTCCCAAAGTGCTGGGATTACAGGCGTGAGCCACCGCGCCCGGCCTAACTATTTTAATCTTCTTTTCATTAGTATTATATGGCCTACTAGTATACCATCATCTTTTTTCAACTCCAGAAAAACCTTGGCTGAATACCTTCTGGAGTAACTACCCCACTATATGAATGTTTAGTCTATATATTTCTATTTTTACGTTCTTATTCTTATATTGTTCCAGAATCACCATGCTTTTTGAGCAAATAGTGTGAAAGAGAAAATGTGATGTTTGCTATGCAATAAAAACTAAAGAGCACTGTCACCATCTTTCAATTGTTTTCATAAGTTTCAAAAAGGATTTGGTATCAAGAATAGGTTTGGACTCACAGCTCTGCAAGCAGTTTAGTTTTTTAGAGAAATTTTTAAAGGTCCAAAAGCAAACAGTTCCAAAGTTAAAAAAAAAAAAAAAAAAAATCGTGGAGTCCTGTTAATTCACTGTCATTAGGTGAATTACAGAATGTATGTCTAGCACATCCTGCCTCCGTTTAATTAAGGGTTGTAAGTATATTCAGTGATATAAGCAAGAAACAAAACTTGGCTGCTTCAGGAACTAGGAGATGTGATATAATTTCCTTTGAAAATATGTATATAGAAAATACAAGCAACTGCAAACCATGAAAGTAAGAATAAGACGTATGTAGCCTAAACCAAGGAATTTGGCACTAAAAAGGTACTAAGTGTTGCTACATAGGTGAATGATTAATTATTACAAAAACTAGAAAGAACAAACCTTAAACAAGCATTTTTGATGAAATAGAGGTGCCACTAAAATTGTAGTAGGGAAGAGGTTATCTGTAGTGTGTGACTCTTATGAGATGATAAAACCATTTATTTGAAGCACAACATTCAAAGGAATTATGAGATGATTGTACAATAAGATTACATTTAAGTCCTGAATGAAATGAATGAGGTCAGGAAATGAGCCTAAGCAAAGAACATCTTAGACAAAGGATATAATACAAAGTCTCTGAGCCAGAAGCATTCCTGGTGTGGAGATTCACTACACACAATAGCATCTTAAAGGCTCTGAGAAGTCCATCTTTCAACAATCATTTTTAAATATAATTATCTCATCATTTCTCTAATTTGTTTGATTCCAAATTGTGTTTGTTATTTTAGAGTTGATTTTCCTTAATCACCTATTGTGTTATGCTAGACATTTCAGGTAAGTGTCTCAATCATTTTGCAAGTTTTTTTTTTTCTTGGCAAGATGAAACATAAACACAAGTAAAATGCCAATGCATAGAGTATTCCCTGGATCATTTCAGTAAATTCATGTAACGTAAATAAAATGCCAGATATTATGATGGTGTCATTAGAATCAGGAGCACTTTTTTTTTTTTTTAAGTGGTATTGTCATTACACTGCTTGAATCAATCTTAACTGAGCTCGGACTCCCTGACACCAAATTGGTTTCTGCCTTCTACCGCTCTGGCTCCATCATTTAAAAGTCTCTGCTGAAGTAATTTTATAGGTTTCATCTTGTTTCATCTTTGGTCAAAAATTGCTTCTGCATTGGATATAGAATAAAGTTGAAATTTTGTTTTTTTTTTTTTTTTTTTTTTTTTTTTTTTTTTTTTTTTTTTTGAGACGGAGTCTTGCTCTGTCGCCCAGGCTGGAGTGCAGTGGCGCGATCTCGGCTCACTGCAAGCTCCGCCTCCCGGGTTCACGCCATTCTCCTGCCTCAGCCTCCTGAGTAGCTGGGACTACAGGCGCCCGCCACCGCGCCCGGCTAATTTTTTGTATTTTTTTTTAGTAGAGACGGGGTTTCACCGTGGTCTCGATCTCCTGACCTTGTGATCCGCCCGCCTCGGCCTCCCAAAGTGCTGGGATTACAGGCGTGAGCCACCGCGCCCGGCCCTAAAGTTGAAATTTTGTTACCCAATATTCAAAGTTCTTTTTTCTAATTAGACTCCAATCTACTTTTCAAAATTATTATCTTCCACATTAGCCCCACTTGAAATTTTCTACACATTTCCCGTTCTCAGTGTTCTGTACCACCTAAAATAATATTCCCCTTCCCCAATATAGATTTAATCTATGCTAATTATATTTCAAAGTCTATGCTTTATACGGGCTTTTCAGCACTACCATATCTCACAATTATCTCCCTTCCCAATTTCAGTGACATTAGTTGTCTATACCACTAATGTGAGACATTAGATAATTTGTTTATTTTAAAGTTATCCTAGTTATGGAGATGAATGCATAAAAGTCATAATTATAGAATTATGGGCTTCTGAAAGACAAGAATGATTTATATCTTTTATCTATTAGAACCAAAGAGTTATCAGCTCATAATAAATACCTAACAAATATAAGTACAGAAATTGATAAAATGCCTATGTATAAATTATAATACACTGAAACTCACAAAGGTCTCCTTCACTGAAAATCCATATGTATTTTAAGTTTGCTTCAACTAAAATATTAAATGAATGATTTGCAAATTTGACTGTATCCAGGTTTATATCAGAAGGTGAGATTGAATAAGGCTTGATGCAGAATCTAAACTTCACGTTTATCTATATACTCTGTTTACTTCTAAGGATATAGCACAAAGGGAATATTTTTTATTTAAAGTGAATTACAGCTGTGCTGTGAAGAAAGTTCTTTATAAAGACTGTAGGTTCTTACAACTTTGGTTTAAAATGCAACATAGGAAAATGTTGGATATTTGAGGCCATGCTTAATATATTTCTATTGTAGTATCCTTTAAAAGCAAAAAAAAAAAAAAAATGCATTTATATGACAGTTTTCCCCTGTAAAAGTCCTTATTTATATGATACAAGCACTCTGTTTTGTGCTTAAACTCTTCAGAGGGGTAGCATCAACATTCTTGGGGAAGGATTGTATATGTGGGTCCCTTCCCTAGAAGAATGGTTGTTGATATGGCTGCTGCTTCTACATCTTGAGTTTTTTAATTTGCTTTTTTTAAGGCATTGATGCTGCATGATTCAAGTCTGGTACTTGGCCAGGTGTGTTAATTTCAATAAATGCTTTGTGAGTTTGGTTAAAATGAGAAACAAACTTATACATACAATTAATTAATTTGCCAATATAATTGTGCTTATTCCATTGACATTCTTAGGCACTGTTTGGCTTGTTCCACAATACTTTTCCTATTTTCTCCTCTTATTCCCCACATACTTTATAAAGTGTGCTTTGTATATATTCTCTCTTTCCCTATGCATATGTATAGTTGATATATATGTATTTAAACATATGTACCTATGTATATACATAGATATGTATATAAATATATGCATTTGTGCATACATACCTACCACTATGCAAATTATCTCCATATATGGATATATCTGATTTTAAATACATATGACACAGTGTTAGTTTAGCAACATAAAGTCACATTTACTATTATTGCATATGTTATCACCAATTCTCATTTCTGAGAATTAAATAAACCGAGGGATAAAAAATCTGACCCACTAGCTGTATGCAGAAGTACAATTTTATTGGAACACAGCCACACTGATTAGTTTATATATTGTTCATGGCTGCTTCACTGCTGAAAGCCCAAATTGATTAATTGCATCATGGAGCAGATAGCACCACAAAACCTACAATATTTATCATGACCCTTTACAGTACAAGTTTGCTGACACCTGATTCAAAATAAGAAAAAAACATGTTATTGGTTTGCCTATATCTTGAGACCCAGGTGTCGTAGATCCATTGATATTCTTCTTCTTGACGTCTCCCTTTATTCAGTAGTAATGGGAGTCTGACGCAATCATTCAATAGGACATTATTTGCCACCCATTCTTTTGTTGTCTGAGGCATTCAGTTTGAGATTATCTCCTCTCAGAAATGTGAAAAATGTTATAAGGAGATCTCAGAAGGTGTAGAAATTGAGCATAATTCAGAATTACTTTCTTCTAAAGTTCTTTTGATTATGCAAGGCCTAATTAGCAAGCTAAATCATAACACGAAGAATGTGTTTGCTTTGCAAAATCAAATCAATTGCACAATTTATGTTCCCTGCAGCTGCTACTTCCCATTTTTATAGAAGCAGATCCATTCCAGCTGTGGTTATGAGCAGCTCTTCCTTCTACTCTTTGACTGCTGAGATGTTTCAGACTCATCAATACAGATACCAAGATGCCAACAATCATAACTTGTAAGCAAATTTCTTTTAAAGAAATCAGTGTTTTGAAATTGAAAAATAACTAAAATTTAATATATTGTGTGTTTAGCAAGCCCAAGGAAATAGAACAATTCATACTGTTAGATATTAATGTATCAATTTCAAGGTTAATTGCATTAACTTGGGGATTGAATCATATTAATATTTTTATGTATCCCAAACCTGACACATTAAATTTGTGTTTTATGATAAATTCTAAAAATTAACATTGAATAATATTTTTGTTTCTTTATAATATAACCTTAAGCAACTAAATAGAGGCTATATCTCACTTTAAAGAGACAACCAGTTTTGTGTTAGCAAGAAACAAACTCAATTGCTAATTCTCAGTAAATTTTGTTGACTGTCATTTTCAAGCATTTACATCTGGGCAAAGTCTAAAGTATGGGTTTGGGCTCAATCTTATCAATATGTGTTTTGCTTGATAAATCTCTGGCAATGTATTATGTTCTAGTTTTTAAACTCTATCAACCTTTTTTTGTATTGTTATGGCATTAACACCAGAGTAGGACAAACAGCAATATTAAACAATTCTGGAATTGTAAGAATATGAATTATTTTTAACCAAAAGCATTAGATTAGAACTGCATGCAGTAAATGCAAATGGAATCACACAATTGCTTAGATAATAAGTGTAATGTATCCCTGTTCACAGACCACTCACTCTCTTTAACTTTTCCTATGTGTTAGGAAGTTAGATGGAATTTGAGCGTGTAGCCAAAATTATTTTTCATACTTTAGCATAAGCATATCATTGCTGTACATTTGCTAATTTTCACTTCATTTTTCTAAATTTCTAAGGATAACATATAGTAGTATGCAAGATTATTTGAAAGTCTAATAGATTTGGAGCTCATACATTAGCCTAAAAGTTTTATTTGTGCAAGCAGCAATTATCTTTGAACTACTCTATTTATAAAAAATGTAATTCAAGAAAGAATACTCATATGACCTATCTTATAATACCATCAGCACCAGTTAAGGAAAAGTTCCTGAGCTCCTCCCAGTCCCTGAATCGTTCAAGAAGAGTTGTATGTATGAATAAGAGAACCGTTTGATGGGGGTACCTAGGAATAGGGAAAATTCCATGGTATTGATTCATCATTGCTGAAGTGTATTCCTCAAAATAGCAGTAGCTAGTATCCCACAATAAAAAATATTTTTAGAATAGTTTCCCTAATTTATTAATTTTTGGAAAACATTACATAGTGTTTCCCTTTGACATTAAGTGTTCATTTGTGTATTAAAAGCTCTGACAAATCCTTACACGGAAATTCTACATTTGTTTTGTTTTGTTTTGATTTGATTTGCTTTATTTTACTTTTCATTCTCCAACTTTATTTGATAATAAAACATTTCTTTAAGTAGCAAATATTAGCATCCTTTGGGAGAATTATTCCAGAAAATGCTTTGTGAAAGAGATAAATAGGTCTTTGAAAAAAGGACGAGAACCCACATGGAGATGAGGTATACAGTACTTATGGGATACTGGCCAGACTCGCACAGATGCCAATTCTAGGTTCACTTAGGTATTCTTTGCTCAGAGGTGACCTGTGCAAAAGAAAACCCTCAGAAAAGCACTGGGAGCACAACAGTGATTCTGACACTTCTTAGAGGAATATTCTACAACCAGCAGACACGTTTCAAGGAATTCTCCATTGTTCTCTATGATACTGTCTGGGAATTTCCATCTGCTAAGAACGATAGGCTTCCTAAACGTCACATCCTTTATCAAAACATAGCCAAGGGCCAATCATACCATTTAACAGTGAACCAGAAGAGTTTATAAAACACATTTTTTCCCTAACTAGTGGTCTTTGGCCTTTTGGTAATTAAGTTAAACAAACATTTGTGGAGTCTTTACCATATATATTTATTCCTGTGTTAAGGTTGGCTATAGAAAAATTATAAAGGAAAGGCCTTAAAGAAGTAACAATTAACCACAATAAATTATGATAAATGCTTTACAATAGAATAATTAAAACGTAATAGGAAGATCAGGGTGTTGGGAAGAATGCATTCTGCTTGTGAAAGGTGTAGAACATGGACGAAATTTCATAGAGTAGGTTATATTTAAGCTGGGGATCGGAAATAATACACCCCATAAAAAAGAACCTGGAGAGCTGCTACCTAGTACTGTACAGAGCCACACTGTTAAGTCGGGCCACCGATTTTCAGGAGCAACTCTATCAGGATTGGGAACAATTCTATCAGGATTGGCACTGTGTTACCTATACCACACAATGGTCTTGAATAGTAATGGCTCCTGATATGGTCATTCAACAAACATTTGAAAATGTCCTATATGCAAAGCATATATGCAAATAAATCCAAATCTTTACACATTACAAGTAAAGCTCCCTGGTTAATCCCTCTAGTTTGCTCACTATTGGAAACATATTCTCTATGTATTCTGTGGATTTTGTACATTTTCTGTTATTTCTAGATCCCTTTATTTAGACATAGGTATGGGATAGGTAAATGAAGGAAACATATATGCTATTGCCTCTTTTTTTCTTAAAAAATTTGCACATGGGTACTGAGATGGCATTTTTAATAACACATTTTATTCTCCAGTTCTTTCATAAGCAAAACCTTGATACATGGTCATAAGGAAATGCACCTCTGCAAGTGAGCTGCACATATTTAAGTAGGGTGATATTGAAAGTTGAACATTTATCTTTAAATTTAGTGATACATAATAAGTGTGTGTGAATAAATCTAGAAAAATATTTAAAATACCCATACACACACACACATATGTAAACACACACAACCATTCTTAGGATGAATACTTTATTTCTCCTCAAAGCACAGTTCGAAACAAATCTATTTAGGTTAAGGGGTTCATCTTTGTAAAATTTCAACTTGTAAACAATGTCTTACTTATTCCTTGATCCTTAATATAATAAACTAGCCCTGCTGCACAATTAAAACGTGATATCCGTGTTGTCAGATCTCTCAAAGGTTGCAGAAAACCTGTGTAGTGTGGCACAGGTGCATGCTATCAGGGAACAGAAGCGTTCTGCACAGATGTTAACAAGTGTAGAAGTCATACATCATCCCACACCAAGTTCTTAGCAGTTAATGTGTGACTGCCTTCTAGACTGGCTGGTCTGCTTGTTCCACACACACACACTCACTATGGTACTCTCTCGGAATTTCTACACACGCCGCTATCCAGCCAAAAATCAGAAATGATTTCTGAACTTTTCTGACCTTTTTATATTTTTTAAAGAAAAAAATACTATTTCTTAGTAATTGTCTAGTAATTAACAAAGGGGCTAAATGTACCAGCGGCATTCAAGAACAACTACCCTACTAACAGGAGAGTACATGCTATATCTTGATTCATTTTGCTCATACTTTACATTTTCAAAAGGCAGATGAAGCAATGAAGGTTACTGTATTCACGTGGGAAAAGTAAAGTGAAATGATAATTCATTACTAGATGGAGTCATTTAAATTATAGGAAAGAAATCTTAAAAACTTTGCGTGACACTGCATACTGACTGGAATGCATGTCTCAACACTCTATGTATTCCACACTTATTCAAAAGTTACTGTTCATTACTGGAATGTAAAGATAGTTGCATATGAGGAATTGAGGACAGCTTTTCTGGAACTAAAATCTTTATCTTTTCAAAAAGTCTGCCTCCTTGTCTTTGTGTTCTTTATATAATATGCTTTTGTGAATTAATTTATAATACAAAGTGCTGACCATCTTCTCCAGCTCCTTTTCATCAGATTCTTTCAGACAGGATTCTTACAAGATGCAAGAACTCATCCTGAACACCTGAGACATAGCTCCAGAGCAGCTGTTGTTTGTTAAATCTCCTCTTGTGTTCTGATTATTACATTTCATAATTAAAAGTAGCCTATCATATTTTCTGATCATGATTCTGGTAAGCCTTCACAAACACACACACAATTATAGGCTTCCATTCTCATGAGGCTGCTAATTTATCTATTCTAGTACCCACTGTGTTCATAACCAGGGTCATTGAGGAGTGTTCCATAACACTTACCGGTATAGTATTGGGTCCTTGGGGGAAATTGACTACATCATTGTGAAATTCATAATAGCAAAGAAGATAGAAACATGTCTTAGACTTTATAAAACAGGTTGACAAAAATTGTCATAATCCTTCCCCCTGAAAAACCTTGAAAGGAAAAAAGCTTAAGAAGTATCAGTTGATCAAAAAATAAAACTTTGATTCTACAATTGAAAATATTCTCATTAAGGAAGAATTGGAGTTTTATCCAAACAAACTAAAATGAAATTTTAATTAACATTTTCAGATTTGCACATCCTATTTACAAACAAGTTACTATATGTAGACTATAGTTAAGACCTGTGGTGGTTTAATCTTTTGAGTTTGGGGTTGAAATTCTCACTTCTCCCCAAGTCTTTTACTTTGAGTAAGTTACTTAAGCACTTGAAGCATCTATGTCTTCATCTGTAAGTGGGAATAACAAAATTACCTGTCTCAAGTTTTTGATGATTAGATTGAATAGCATTATAAAGCAATTAGCTCAATGCCTACTTTGTAATAAGTATATTATACTGATATTCATAAAGAAGTAGGAGAAGGAGCACTTAAAGAAGAATAAATATAAACATAAATAAGGTAAGAAACATTGAGGCATCAAAGATGGTGAGACTTTGAAAATATTCTACAGAAAATACAAGGCCTACAACTTCATTCATGTTTCAGGGTCACCTTCCCAGTGAAGACTTTTCTGACCACTGATTTAAAATTGCAAGTATCCCTCTTTCACCTTTAAACTCCTATTCTACTTCCCTTCTTTTTTTTTTTTATTCTTTTTTTTTTTTTTTTTTTTTTTTTGAGACTGAGTCTCGCTCTGTCGCCCAGGCTGGAGTGCAGTGGCCGGATCTCAGCTCACTGCAAGCTCCGCCTCCCGGGTTCACGCCATTCTCCGGCCTCAGCCTCCCGAGTAGCTGGGACTACAGGCGCCCGCCACCTCGCCCGGCTAGTTTTTTTGTATTTTGTAGTAGAGACGGGGTTTCACCATGTTAGCCAGGATGGTCTCGATCTCCTGACCTCGTGATCCGCCCGTCTCGGCCTCCCAAAGTACTGGGATTACAGGCTTGAGCCACCGCGCCCGGCCTCTACTTCCCTTCTTAAGCTCATTCATCAAGCACCTACACCAGTTCCTGCCTTACAATAGGTGCTAATATGTGTTGACTAAATGAATAAATGAATCAAATGAATGATTAAGTGGAACAAAGATGGAATAAACTCGTTGCCTAAGGGAGGTGCTATAAAGTTAACTGACAATAAAAAGCATATTTACATTTATCTTTTTCCATTACAAAGAATGTTTTCAAAATAAAAAGGAAGAGACAAATATTGAAAAGGAGAATAATCTTTGCACAAATGAGGATAGACCAATCTGTGCTGGACTAAAAATAAAGGCTTCCATTTTATAGTGCAAAGTGGGCCTGAGACTCCTTGGCAGGAGACACGGCTTTACCAGCTGTATGTTGTGTTGCTGGTGTCTTAACCACAGGGTGGCCAAGTTCACTAGGAAGAGTGGAGAATTGCACAAAGATTGTATGCCTGGAATTATATATTATATTTCCCTCTCTCTCAACCTCCGCTCTCCCACCCCCCAAAACACACACACACGATGTCTCACCAATTACTGGCCTTTAAAACGTAGTCACATGGTTCACATGATGCAATCACATAACTGCAAGGGAGGCTGGGAAATGGTCCTCTAAATGTGCCCAGGAGTAGGAAACGGTTTTGTGAATGCTCCAGACGCTCTCTGACACAATGCTCAATATACAGTCATTTTAAGTGAATATGAGTTCCAATCCCAAATTAATTGTCATTATGGAAGGAATTTGCATATTTAATTGTAGAATCAGTAACAGTAATCATATTTACATTTTGATAAAATTAATGTCAAAAAAATTAAGGTGGGAAATGTTTCCTCAAATTTTGTTTTTACCAGGGTGAAAAATACAAGCTCTAAAAAACTTCAAACTGGAAAACATGTAAGTTTTCTGTACAACTCTAGAAAAGATGAAGAATCAGACAGTTTATGAACCTCCCAAAAGGAAGTGAAGAGAGCTGGGAACTAATGTGGGTTCACTAAGGAATCACCATAGTTGGCATAAGTATTAAATTAGTTCATGACCTAAGAAGGCCGAGACAGACAACAATGGAGTGAATAAAATGGTGAAGCTTTATATTCTCAGAATTTACTGAAACAGGGAGACAAAACTATTACCCAATGTGAAAAAACAGGCATTAGGACTGGGCACGGTGGCTCATGCCTGTGATCCCATCACTTTGGGAGGCTGAAGTGGGTGGATCACTTGAGGTCAAGGGTTTGGGATCGGCCTGGCCAACATGGTGAAACCCCTTCTCTACTAAAAATACAAAAATTAGTCTGGCATGGTGGCATGCACCTGTAATCCAAGCTACTCAGGGGGCTGAAGTGGGAGAATCCCTTGAACCTGGGAGGCGGAAGTTACAGTGAGCAGAGATTGCACCACTGCATCTAGCCTGGGCTACAGAGTGAAACCCTGCCAAAAAAAAAAAAAAGAAAGAAAGAAAAAAAAATAGAAGAGAGAAGAAAACAGAGGTGTTAGTAAACTATTAACCAGTGTAAATCAACCATGTGAAAAATATGATAGGCCAGGTGCGGTGGTTCATGCCTGTAATCCCAGCACTTTGGGAGGCCAAAGCAGGCAGATCACAAGGGCAGGAGTTTGAGACCAACCTGGCCCATATGGTGAAACCCTGTCTCTACTAAAAGCACAGAAATTAACCAGGTGTAGTGGTGCATGCCTGTAATCCCAGCTACTTGGGAGGCTGAGGCAGGAGAATCACTTGAACCCGGGAGGTAGAGGTTGCAATGATCTGAGATCATCCCCACTGCACTCCAGCCTGGGCAACCGAGCAAGACTCCAACTCAAAGAAAAAAAAAGAAAGAAAGAAAAGAAAAAGAAATGAAAGCAATCTGTTCTGTTCTTCTGTTCTCAGACTATACAGTGGTAAAATAATATTGAGTTCAAGATAAATTGTTTATTAGCTCTATTAAAACATTGCAAACCCTGTCATCTCAAAATGTTATTCCATTTAATTTTTCCAACTAGCTCAATGTGTTATTTTTCTGTTAAAACCTTTCCTCTGTAATCACTAGCCTGATTAATGATCTCGATATCTATCTATCCTACAGCTGGAAACATAGGAGTTGTTCTCCATTCCCATTTCACCTTTATATTTTATGGGTCACCATGTACTTTGATTACATTTCCTGTCTCCTGCCCTCCATGCTTTATTTTCTTCTGTAGTATCACAGTAGTCTCTTAAGTAGGCTTATTATTTCCAGTGCCAACTCTCTGCAATGTAATCTCCACACTGCTGGTAGTAATATTTCTAAAACATGATCTGGCTAGGTTATTCCCTCGCTTTAAGTTCTTCACTTGCTCTCTATTCTCTGTAGGATCCATTCTAAATTCCTAAAAAATACATGCAAATTATGGCATAGTACAGTATTATTCAAGCAGTAGACTATCAGTATCTACTATCAGTAAATTATCAATTAGTGGCTGCAAGCTAGATTTACTCTTTTGGGACCAACATTTAAAAAAATAGAATATACTGGAATAGAGTTATCCAAATACATTACCCATGATAAAGGTAACTATAATTTTGTGGAACTTGAGATACACACACACACATGGACACTCACCCATACATATATAATGCATATACTAATTCATGACATAAAATACATTTTTTACTGTGGATTGAGATTTTTTTTTAATTGCTTTGAGAGATGCTTGCAGAGTAGTTAAGAGGGGCTCGAAATTTAATTCTGCAACTCACTAGTTCTGTAACTTTTGGTAAATTATTTAACATCTGTTTCAGTTTCCTAATTTTTAATGAGACTAAGAATAATATATATATTATTTTGAATATATAAGCATATATATATATGCTTTCATATACATACATATATTAGAAAAGAATGCCTGATTTGAAGTGTGTATTCAATAAATGTTAACTATACTTTGGGAGACTTTTTCCTTTTATAACTTTTTAAATGAACCCTAATGTGGTTTGGCTCTGGGTCCCCACCCAAATTTCACCCTGAATTGTAATAATCCCTACGTGTCGTGGGAGAGACCAAGTGGGAGGTAATTGAATCATGGTGGTGGGGATTTCCTGTGCTGTTCTCATGATAGTGAATAAATCTTATGAGATCTGATGGTTTTATAAACAGGAGTTCCCCTGCACATGCCCTCTTGCCTGCCATCATGTAAGATTTGACTTTACTCCTCATTCACCTTCCGCCATGATTGTGAGTCCTCCCCAGCCATGTGGAACTGTGAGTCCATTAAACCTCTTTGCTTTATCAATTACCCAGCCTCAGGTGTGTCTTTATTAGCAGCATGAGAAGAGACTTCTACTAGCTCTGTAGCTTTACCTGTTACACTTCTCTACATCACATGCTTCACTACAGCTTATTTGAACTTAGAAAAGACATACTAAACATTCTTTCAGTGCACCACAAGTTTAGCACCTCATATATGAGGAAACCTGGGCAGAGAGAAATTATATACTTTGCCCAAGTTCTCAGAGACAGTTATTCTTATGTGCTGAAGGTCAGTCCTACTCTTAACTACCAGGCTATACTGCCTCTATTACCTTTGCTTATAATCATCACTACAACCATCTGCACTACCACTCTTCTCACTCATCTTTCTTGTGCATATACTTATTGAAACTTCCAACTATTTCATTATATATCTGTCTTTCACAGTGGATTTTATTCCCCATGCTTGAAATGACCTTTTCTCAAAAGTTTTTTTTGGAAAACTTCTACACATCATTCTAGATTCTGCTCACAAATTTCCTCTCTAAATGCAACTACTGGCAGACACAATTAGTTGCTATTTTTTTTATTATAGTACAAAGTATTATAGTACTTTGGATTTCTTTCTAAGTATTTTTCAATTTGTGTTACAGAGAACAAAAGTCTTATGAGATGTTTTGAAAAACAGGTCATTGTTACCAAATTTGGGGAAATGCTGCATAATGTTACTTCTTTTACTTTGAAAAAATCACAAAATATATTAATATTTTAAGAGCTCAGAGAAGACCTGACAGAAAAAATGGTAATTTTTCTTTTCTTTAAACCACTGTCCTCAGATTTTAATAATACATTTTGAGCCATACTTTGGTGTAATACTTATTAGAGAAACTCCTTTAAAAATACTTCAGCATCAGCATTTATTTGCCTAAGTTGAAATTCTTCTTCCATGCATGTAACTTCCACTAGAGTATTATAGTGGATATTTATTGTTTTCGTTACCCAGTATTAGTATGCTCTTCCTGTTTTGGAATAACTCTTAGGTAGTTGAAAAATAAGAATTTGCTTACCACCATGAAAGCAGAAGTAACTATTTTACCTTTTGACATCTGATGCCTAATTACCTATTTTTATATAGGAATTTGACACTTGGCAGAAAATGCAAGGATATTTATTCCTACTTATAGCAACAGAAGTGGCTGTCAGTTTCCAGTACTATTGGAATCATTGTTTTCCTGTGTCATTCAGCTTTTATTGCACAACATCCAATCACAAAAATCTCAGTGGCGTACAACAGAAATATGTGCTTCTCACTCATGTGTTGCTTATTAACTGGAGTTCAGCTGATCTAGACTAGCCATGGCTAGACTTGGCTCCAGGCCATGCTTAGTGTTTAGATCTTGTCCATATGGCTAACATTTTTCTGGGGATTCAGCAGCATACCTGGGGCATGCACATTCCAGACACATTTAAGTCTTTGCTGTTTCATGCCCACTGAGATCCCATGGTTCATAGCAAGTCATATGGCCAAGCACAAAATTAAAACACTAGGAAATATCCTTTTTTCTACTATGAGACCATGATAAGGCTGTGAATGTATACATTATCTATTACAAGAGAACAGAAAATTGAGAGTATTATCTGCCATATGTTCTTTTTTTTTTTTTTTTTTTTTTTGAGGCGGAGTCTCTCGCTCTGTTGCCCAGGCTGGAGTGCAGTGGCTGGATCTCGCTCGCTGCAAGCTCCGCCTTCCGGGTTTAGGCCATTCTCCTGCCTCAGCCTCCCAAGTAGCTGGGACTACAGGCGCCCGCCACCTCGCCCGGCTAGTTTTTTTTTGTATTTTTTAGTAGAGACAGGGTTTCACTGTGTTAGCCAGGATGGTCTTGATCTCCTGACCTCGTGTTCCGCCCGTCTCGGCCTCCCAATATCTGCCATATGTTCTAAGCACACATTTTCATTGCTGAATGTTGGTTGAACTTTAACTCTCTTTTTTGCTGCTGGAGAGTGTTTCTCAAGTCTTCCCGTTGATTTGGAGAGCTGCTTGATACCCTCTAGCAAACAGCTACCTTTCAGGTCATGTGCAATCATATGAGCACCTGGGAGAGGGTTGTGGGCCACAAAGATGAGGTCCTCAAATGACATCAGGAGGCAGCAGCCTAACTTATACCTGAGTATAACCAAATTCTGATTGATTAATTTCTGTGATACTCTCATCAAATTTTTTTTTGTGGGAAACATTGATCATTGTGTAGGATAGGATATTTTTAGGAATGTAGTTTTAAAATAATGCATATAATCTTTGTTAGAACACAAGAATACTTTTCATTTTGAATCACTACCTAGTAATATATTTTAATCAAGTTTTCACCAGAATATTCACTTTTACAAATATAAAAGCTACAAGCAAAGGTATGTGTATTAGTCCATTCTCGTGCTTCCATGAAGAAATACCAGAGACTGGGTAATTTATAAAGGAAAGAGTTATAATTGACTCAAACTTCCGCAGGGCTGGGGAAGCCTCAGAAAACTTGCAATCATAGCAGAAGGGAAAGCAAACATGTCCTTCTTCACAAAGTGATAGGAAGGAGAAGAATGAGAGAAGGGCAAAGCAAAATGGGGAAAACCATCAGATCTCATTAAAACTCACTCCCTATCATGAGAACAGGATGGGGAATGGCCCCCATGATTCAATCACCTCCCATGAGGTCCCTCCCCTGATATATGGATGTTACAATTCAGATTACAATTCAAGATGAGATTTGGTGAGGACACAGCCAAATCATATTATTCTGCCCCAACATGTGGGGATTATAATGCAGATAACAATTCAAGATGAGATTTGGTTGAGGACACAGCCAAACCATATCATTATGCATGATTTTTAGTTGCTATTCTTTTCCTATTAGAAACCAAATTTGGGGAGGTAGATATCTCCAAATACTAACATTGGTAAGTAAGATATAATTGAGTGGCAAACAGCAGTGGTTTAACATTTAAAAGAATACTTCTCCACCTGAGAGTTGACAATATGTATTAGAAACAATAGAATGCTAGTTAACAATGAAATATGTAAACCAAGGGCTGGAAGGAAAGTTTCTAATATTATATGGGGAAAACAAACAAACCTGATGATCAATCAATGTGAATTATTACAGTGTTCTTCATTATGGTTAGAAAGTCGAGCATTACAGTTAATGCACCTGCACATCTGTGACTGCTGGAGGGAATTGAGTGAAAGCGCTGCTGTCTATCCAAAAGGAAAAGAGCATTGAAAAATATTTTGTAATGCCAGATAATAAGCTGTTATGATTACAAGCTCATAGACGCCATTACAGTACACAGCACCGCTTTGGGTTCAGCCTGATACTCCTCTTCTCACACTCCAGATGCTACTCTACTACTGATTTGTCTCTCTCTTTGTATTGTTAGTGTGCAGATTGACTGTATTTTGTGTGTTTAATTTTGTTCTAAAAATTGTTTTGTGAATTATGGTTTAAGTTATTATTGGGTATCTGAAAAGTAAGTATAAAATCAATGCTTCGTAAGCTCTGGGAAAAAATATTGACTAACTCGTAAAGAGATGCATCATCGAGGGAGGCAGTCAGTGGCCTACACTCAGGTCACCATCACCACAAAACAGCACTGCTTCTCCAAACTGCATTTTCTTTTTCTGAAAGAGTAATTCCTCATAGCAAGTTATAGGCTCCATGAAAACTGTATCAGTTAAGGTTTGAGCTTAACTGCATGTAACAAAAAATCTAAATATATCAATCTTCTAGGATACCTCCGAAGTTGTTGCCAAAAGTAAATTCAGAATAATTCTAGTCTTGGAAGTGGAGAAACAGACTAGAAACCCAAGGCAGAGAATAAAAGCAGCAAAAGCCAGTGGGTGCCTGAGCTGTGGATCCAGAAGTAGGAAGTGGAGGCCAGGAATTTGGATTCTGCGTAGAACTACACCATCCTAAAAGTAAACTCATAATCTAGCACCCTGAATCCAGGGTCTACTTCTAGACCTGGGACTTAGATAGCTTGCTCTCTTTAATATGTGTAAAAGATGACTTAAACAAATAATAAATCTTTCATGTTTAGAAAGACAAACATAAGCAGCCATTAGAATATAATCTAACCAGGCTTGGTGGCTCACACCTGTAATCCCAGAACTTTGGGAGGCTGAGGCATGTGGATTGCTTGAGTGCAGGATTTCAAAACCAATTGGGGCAATATGGCCAAATGCTGTCTCTACCAAAACAAAAAACAAAAACCAAACAAACAAAAAAGAAAATTAGCTGGGCATGGTGGTGTGTGTGCTTGTGATCCCAGCTACTCAGGAGGCTGAAGTAGGAGGATCCCTTGAGCCCTGGAGGCGGAGGTTGCAGAGAGTGGAGATTGTGCCACCGCACTCCAGCCTGAGTGACAAAGGGAGACCCTATCTCTCTCTCTCTCTCTCTCTGTCTGTCTGTGTGTGTGTGTGTGTGTGTATAATCTAACTGAATGGTAGACCACAAGGTGGCTGTGAGAGTAGAAGTATTTGAATTGTCAAAGAATAATTACATCATATAGAGTTAAATAAGGAAGGAAGACTTTATTCAAGATAAATGCAATAATGGAGAGAGTTCAATCTCTCTTCCTTATTTCCACTGAAACAAAAAGTGGGAAATGACAGAGTTGTTTGTTTACTTTTTAGGTGGTTCATTATGTAGCAAAGGTAAACAAAAGATAGGTTATATGAAATATTTTTATAGTTAGAAAATGAAAATTTTGTAAAACTATATTCAGACATCTGAATCACATCTCTTCCCTCCCACACTATCCCTCCCAATCCAATGCTAACATACATATAGGTAACCATTTTTATTAATTTCTTGCTTATTCATCCAGTTTTTTAAAAACTCTCTTTCAAATATATATATGTATATATTTGAAATAGATATAGTAGGAGAGCTTTTAAGCACTGTAGTGAGCCAGTGGAAATGTACTGGAGGAGTTGGCTTGAGGATGGGGTGGAGCTTGGTCAATGTGATGAGGCCATCTGTCCCTGCTTATTGGTGCTTATCTAAGCCTTCTACCTTCCCATAAAGACTGGGAAACAAGGACCTTATCTTTCTTGACAATTATATTTCAAAGGAATGGTTTCCAGGTTATTGAAAAAGACATTCCTGGGTTGTAAAACTGGCCAGAGACTAGCAGATTTGGATCTTAAAGGAGGAATGCTGTAAGTTAGAGTGGTTACGGGCCTACAGTTAGGAAGAAACCTAAAGTTTAATCAAACTGAGGGAAACTTTAAGATCCTCTAAGTGGATTCTACTGATGTTAGAATTTCTAGGCCATGGTGATTATAAAAAGCCGATCAAATTTAAAACAGTTTTTAAAATGTTTCTTTAAAAGACAATTTAACAGTCAATACACACCCTTATTGCCTGCACCTCAGGGCAAGCTACTCTCACTGCCCTCCAGTTGCTATGCTACTGCAGGTGAGATTAATTTTATACACTTGTCAATAAGAGTTTTAAATCTATTTTATATTCTCAAAGATACATATGAAGTCATGGCATTCACTAAAATGAACAAGAAATTACAAAACAAAGTAGGTAGAAGTGAAACAAGAATAGGTTTACAGGCAGGGTATGGTGGCTCATGCCTAAAATCCCAGCACTTTGGGAAGCTGAGGCAGGCAGATCGATCACCTGAGGTCGAGAATTCGAGCCCAGCCTGGCCAACATAGCTAAACCCTGTCTTTACTAAAAATAAAAAATAATAATAAATAAATAAATAAATTAGCTGGGTGTGGTGGCAAATGCCTGTAATTCTAGCTACTCGGGAGGCTGAGGCAGGAAAATCACTTGAACCTGGAAGGCAGAGGTTGCAGTGAGCCAAGATCATGCCACTGCACTCCAGCCTAGGTGACAGAGTGAGACTCCATCTCAAAAAAACCAAAACCAAAAACAAAAAAAAGGTGTATAGTATATGAAAAGAAGCAGTTAGATATATTGCAAATGAAAATGATGGTTGGGCGAGACAGCTCACGCCTGTAATCTCAGCACTTTAGGAGGTCAAGGCAGGCAGATCACGAGGTCAGGAGATGGAGACCATCCTGGCTAACACAGTGAAACCCTGTCTCTACTAAAAATACAAAAAAATTAGCTGGGCGTGGTGGCACATGCCTGTAGTCCCAGTTACTCAGGAGGCTGAGGCAGGAGAATGGTGTGAACCCGGGAGGCCAAGCTTGCAGTGAGCCAAGATCGTGCCACTGCACTCCAGCCTGGGCGACAGAGCGAGACTCTATCTCAAAAAAATAAAAAAGAAGGAATTAGATGTATTGCAAATGAAAATGATATTTCCTGGAATAAGTATTCCATCAGGCTCAATTCTAGAGAATTAGTGAATTGAAGATAATACTATTATTGAGACTCAGGAAACAATACCCCAAAATGAAGGCATCAGAAGAAGCCTCAGAAGCAAAAGCTTTTCTTTAACCTTCTCTTGCCCTCCGGTCTCTCAGTTCCATTCTCTCCCAAGATTAGCCATAGAAACTAGAATCCCTCTTCCCCAAGGTGGGCCATAGAAACCAGACTCCCTTGTCCCCAAAGCCAGCCATAAAATCTAAAAATGTTACTCTAACTTTCCCTCCACCTTTCTGTGTAAAAACTGGCCAAGAAGAAATTGTCTGACCTATATTGTTTGACTATAGGTCATAACATCCCATTCCAGAGAGGGTTCTGTCCCACACCCAGAAGAAGGAGTACTGCACAGAGAGGACAAGAGGAATCAAAATGCAGGGTTTCTTCACTCAGTCTATTACTATTAGTTCATACCATTTTTTTTTTGTTCAATTATATTTCTACACAGCTGCCCATACTTCATTGAACCTAATGGACAATTTCCCCTGAAGTTCTATGTCTTCATTCTGAAAGCTCCCATGTACATGTTAATAAAATGTGTATGCCTTTTCTCAGATTAATCTGTCTTTTGTGGGTTAATTTTTAAGTGAAACTTCAAGGGTAAAAGGGAGGTTTCCCCTTGGCTTCCACACTGTGATAAAACTAGATACTCAGCACAAAGTGATAGAATAGTTAAGTTATTTGAAAGGTAGCTTGTGATACTCCAACAAATACCTAATGGGAATTCTTGAATATAAGAATAGAGGAAATAGTAGAAAAATAATCATTAAATGGCAAATAAGCAACATTTTTTTCCAACTAATGACACACATTCTCAGATTAAAAGTTTACTGTAAGTTTTTGCAGGATCAATACAGTTAAATTTACATCTCAACATGTTGTATTGAAACCTAAGAACATCAGATACACAAACAAAAATGCTTAGAAAGTTACCGGAATGAATTCAAATTACCACCTTCAACAAAAAAACAATTACAATCAACACATACCTCATTAAAAACAAAAAGAAATATCTGAAAGTGGTAAGGGATAATAGTTGTGAAATGAAGCTATTATAACTTGTTAAATTATAAGTTACGTGCACAGGTAAAATAAATATATTTTTAGTCACAGCATGTCTAAGAGAGTTAACTCAAAAAAAAAGTGAAACCAGGAAATAGAAAGCAATGTCGAGTACATAACTGATAAAATATTTTGAAAGTTAAATATAAAATAGTGATATTTCTATTTTTTAAGTATACCTGAGATTCAGAATACAACTGCAAAAATATTTCTGTTCTTGCCGGGTGTGGTGGCTCAAGCCTGTAATCCCAGCACTTTGGGAGGCCGAGACGGCAGATCACGAGGTCAGGAGATCGAGACCATCCTGGCTAACACGGTGAAACCCCGTCTCTACTGAAAAAAAATACCAAAAATTAGCCGGGTGTGGTGGCGGGCGCCTGTAGTCCCAGCTACTCAGGAGGCTGAGGCAGGAGAATGGCCTAAACCCGGGAAGCGGAGCTTGCAGTGAGCTGAGATCCGGCCACTGCACTGCAGCCTGGGCGACAGAGGGAGACTCCGTCTCAGAAAAAAAAAAAAAAAAAAAAAAAATATATATATATATATATATATATATATATATATATATTTCTGTTCTTGTACATTGTGAAAATATAAAACGATTTAAAATATACCATCAAATTTTAAAAGTAAGCAGTCATATTTCAAGAGGTAACCAAAAATTAGAAATACAATCTATAGCTCCCAGAGCAGCATGGGAAAAGCAGGAGGAAGGGAGATGACAAAATTATGTCAAGCTACAAGAAGGCAAAAAAAAGTTCATATATTATTAATTAATCACAAGATAGGTAAGAAATAAACTCACTTGTTAAAAGAGTGATACAGATTATTAGATTAGCTATCCAGTTGCATTTTACTTATGTTCAAAAAAAATCTAGGATTATTTATATTGAAACTACAGCAAAGTTCAGTATGATTGCTAGTTCAAAATAAACAGTATTTTTTCCCTATACCAGTAAACATCTAACTAGGAAAGATAGTTTCAGAATACTGTTCATAGAATTTTACATTTCTTAAAAGTAAATCTAGCAAAATATGCAAGATCACATGAAAAAGTTATAAAATATTGAAGCATAACACAGCATTTAAAAAAATGGAAATTATAATGTGCTTATGAACAGAAAGACTCAATACCTTGAAGATGTTCATCTTTCTCAATTAATCTATAAATCCAATGCAATTCCAATTAAAAAAACAAAAACAAAACAAAACAAAAAAAAAAACACAGGAATTTTCATGAATAGAACAAGCTGACCCAAGAAAGCATTGCCATGTACAAAAGACCAAGAGCAGCTAAAGTAATTTTGAAAAACAACCAAATATAATAACTTTTTTCCTGAAAAGCATCAAAATATGCTATTAAAATGTCATCATAATTAAAACAATTTTACTTAGACAAACACACTGAAGGAACAGAATAGTGAGACTGGAAATAAACCCTCATATGCATGGCAAGTGAAGTATGAATGAGATGGCATTAGCAATCGGTGTGGAAGGAATGATTTACTCAAAACAATATTGCCAAGGTAATTGGCTAAATACTAATATACCAAATAGAAAAAAAGCATTAAAATAGATAAATAGATTCTAATTTTGTTGTCAACCTGTGTGAAGACACACATGCGCATGCATGCACAAAATTTATAACTGATTAAAAGCTTTGAAAAACATTAAACATTTTAGAAAAAGGATAACATGTTTATGATTTTAAGAGAAAATTCTTCAATAGCAAGCATCATTTTTAAGACTTCATATCACCAAAAAAAAAAAAAAAATGTGAATTAAGAGTTAGAAGCTAAAAATGGCAAAAAGGTTATTAACCAACAAAGAAAGAGCATCCAGAATAAACATAGAACACTCTCCAATTATAAACATAAAGACATGACCCCAAATAAGAACATTTGGAAAATGGACAACAGTAAAGCAAATTGGCAGTCCATGTAAGCAAAACATAATTGACCAAGAAATGCCTAAAAAGAAGCTAAGCACAAAATAAAAACTTTTTATTTCACCCATCAAAGTGGCAATATACAAAATATGAACAAAAATAAGTACTTGTGAAAAAATGGAGAAATGCCTTCCTTACTGATGCATATATTCATTGAAAATTTCAAAGCGCAAACAGACAAATTGGTAAATTGAAAAAACACATTATCTTCCTACCTAGCAATTCCATTTAGAGGTGTACTCCTGAAAAATGATCCAACTCACACATGCATAGACATACTGCAATGCTTATTACAGTTTTTTTATAGCAAGAAAAATTAGAAACAAGCTGGGCATGGTGGCTCTTGCCTGTAATACTAGCACTTTGGGAGGCTGAGACAGGAGGATAGGTTGAGCCAGGAGGTTAAGACCAGACTGGGGAACATAGTGAGACCCCATCACTACCAAAAAAAAAAAAAAAAAAAAAAAAAATTAGCCAGGTATGATGTGTGCCTGTAGTCCCAGCTACTCGGGAAACTGAGGTAGAAGGATCATTTGAGCCTGGGAGGTCAAGGCTGCAGTTAGCAGTGATCATGTCACTGCACTTCAGCCTGAGTGACAGAGCAAGTTCCCAACCCAAGAAAAAAATTTGGAAACACCCAAAATATCCATTATCAGAAGATTAGATAAGTCAATTTTTGTATGTTTACATATAAAGATACCAAACAGCATTTAATGTGAGTGAATTATAATTAGAGTTAAATATGTCAACATGAATAGATCTCAAAAGCATAATATAGAGTAAAAGAAATTAATTACAAAATGATAAGCATAATATAGTTCTTAAAAAATAGAAACTGAAAACATGCCAAATTTATATCTTGCTTATGTTTTCTTTCATATGTAAAATAGTATAAAATACTGAAAAAGATTTTTGAAATTCCAGTTGGGAAGGAATAAGTTATTCCAGGAGAATTATGCAAAAGGCTTGAAGATGATTTGTCATTGTTATGGGTTGCCTTTTGTTCCTCCTAAATTCATATGTTGAAGTCCTAAGCCCCAGTACCTCAAACTGTGATTTTATCTCAAAATAAGATCATTGTAAATGTAATTGGTTAAATCAAGATGAGGTCATAATGAATAGGGTGATCTCTTAATCCAATATAACTAGTGTCCTCATAAAAAGGAAAATTTTGGACATGGACACACACACACAAAGAATGCCATGTGAAGACTGGCATTTCACTCGAGCAAGGCAACAAACTCCTAGCAGCTAGGGGACAGACCTGGAGCAGATACTTTCCTAGCCCTTTCAAACAAGGATGGTTCTGCCAACATTTTAATTTCAGACTTCTGGTTTCTAGAATTGTGAGATGGCAAATTTCTGTTGTTCAAGTCACTCAATCTATGGTACCTTTTCAGGAAACCCTAGCAAATTAATACAGTAATGTTTTAAAATTTCTTTAAAATTATCTATGGCAACTATGGTACAAATTTTTAAATTAATAAACTGTAGACTTATTCTCTATAGTTTTCTTTGAAGTTTGCATGATTTTGAAAAGTAAAAGAAAAGTGAATTCCAATCTAAAGGAAGAAATAATAAAATGGAAAAGTTGAACAAGGCTGTTCATCTGAGGAAACCAGAATATGAGTATTAAAAAGTCAGCTTTATGAAAGGCAAGAGAAAAGTTGCAAAAATGTGTACATACAGAAGTAGTAAACAGAAACACAATACAATAAAAATCATTATTTAATTTTAAGAAGCGAACTCTGAAAATTCAATTAATAGGAAAGATCTATAAGCAGAAAATATATAAAAATGGATTATGTCAAGGTATACAGAGATTTTTAAGGAATAATGATACAATTAGCAAAGTTGTATTCTAATATACTTAAATATCTTGAGAAAGAGAATGATTTTTTTTAACTGTAAAATAACTGATATACAATTTTTTTAAACTATAAAACATCCGATGTATATTGTCACTTACAACCCTTTGTTTCAATGAAACCTATGGAGGCATGGAAATCTTAGGTACTGTAGCTGGTTGGATCCCTACGAAGAAATGGAAGATGATAGAGGATTTTGATATTACAAAAGTAGAAACATTACTCTGAGAAAGTCCTCAGTACATTGTTTTTGTAAATACATATATCTATATACACACATACACACACACATATATACACATATGTATATATGTGTGTGTACATGCATACATATACACACATATACATGTGTGTACATATGGGTGCATATATGCATATGTGCATGTATACATATGTATATATGTGTATTTATGTGTGCACATATGTATATACATGTATCTATATATGTACATATGTATATGTGTGTATATGTGTGTTTATATATGTACATATGTGTGTCTATATGTGTGTGGTGTATATATGTACATGTGTTTATACGTATATATACACGTGTGTGTATATGTGCGTGTATATATATATACACACAAATGGATAGCGATGGCAAAGTTGTAGGTAAAATGTAAGTTCATTACACGGTTGGGCAGAAAGGACATCGAGAAACTCTTAGAAAAACAATTTTGCAAACTTATCAACAACCTTCAAAATATTCTCTTTCCTTCAATAAATCTATTTCACAGAATTCAGTCTAAGGAAATCATCAGAAATTTAAAAAATGTTTTGTCAACTATGGTCATCATCTGTAATAGTAAAACCCACAAATCAACAACTGGAAAATTACTATGTAAATTATGGTGTAGCACATTCTGTAATATTTTAAATAAACTTGATTGAGAGCTTTAATGATGTAAAAAATGCTTATGATATAGCATGGTTCCATTTTTGTAATTTTATACAGAGAATGAAATAAATTATGCGAACAATAATTGGAAAAGGGAAACATCAAAATATGAAGACAGCACATCTTCAAGTGGTGGTCTAATGGTCCATTTTTATTATTTTGTTGATAATGACATATATTTTTTATATTTTCCAAGTCTTCTTGAAAACAATGTATTATGTTGCAGTCATGAAACTCACTTTTGAAAAGATGACTTTTAATTTTTCATCAATGTTAACCTTTGTCTTGTTATGAAATACTGCGACAAATATTGTTAGGTATCTACACTGCACTAGGCAAAAAGTTGTTAGGAAAATGAATTTGACAGGAACTCTTCAGACATGTTAGCAATCTAGTTAACATAAAGGCATTAAGTGATAAAAAGTAATTTTAAGAGCTTATCATCTCTTGCCTGGAATATTATAACAGACTCTCACTGCATCTCTGTCTCCTGTATCCCACCCTTCAGTTTATTTTCTGCACCGTTGCCAGAATGCTCTGTCTAAAGCACAAATTCGATCATGCCTTTTGCTTCCTATACTTATTTGGCTCCCCTTGGTCTGAAGCACTGATTCTCAACCACGACTGCACATTAAAATCACCCTGGTGAGTTTTTTAAAAGCTCCAGTGCCCAGACCTTCCTCCCCACCATAAAGCCCTGGAGTTCCTGATTCAATTAGTCTTGGGTAGCGCCAAAGCATCTATTTTTCAAAGCTCACAGAATTAAGCATCTTAGAATAGCATATAACGTCATTCTATGGAAAGGTTTGGCTATGTTTCCAGCCATTTCTTACCACTTTTTCTAAGTGAACTCTGAATTTTAGGCTGTTCTTTGAAAATGTCATAATATTTTACAACTCTGTTTTTACCTATGATTTTTCTTTCCATTGTTACCTGGAGTTCTCCCACTTATCCTTCAAAATTCTATCCAGTCAGTCATTGAGGAAGCCTTCTCTGTCTTCTCTAAAGCAGAGGTAGGTGCCTCTACTCACAGCAGAGAAAGAAGCAGCCCATATACAGCTACACATGGAGAGATTCAGTCCTGCAGCACAGTGAGCCACTACAAAAAAAATAGGAGGCGATAGAAGATTTTGATATTTCAAAGGTAGAATCATCACTTGGTAGAGTCCTCAGTACACTGTTTGGTACATGTTCTTTTACGTTTCTTTCTCCCATACCATACTGGAAGCTCTTTGAAGGCAAGGATTTTATCACGTTGATCTTTATGTATCTTAGCACTTAGTCCAATATCAGGCAGTTTGTAGGTACTCAAGCAATGTTTTTAAAAATAAATAACAACTAACCATTAATCCAGTATAGGATAAATGCCAAATGTATGGTACAGAATGAAATATGGTAGGAATTCGAAGGAAAGCAAGATTTCTGGACAAAGTCTCCATTGCATCACAGTACAAGGGGAAGCTTTGGGTTCACTTAGAATGGGGTGCCATTTGCTAGGTGGGTGACTATAAACAAATTACTTAATCTTTCTGAGGCTTCATTTCCCCAAGTGTTGTGAGGATAGCCATCCTGATTTCACAGGTTGTCTGGAAAGTATGTAATGAGCCTGGCAGATACAGGTGGTCAGTGAATGTTGGCTCCTGTCCCACTTATTTATTGTTTATTCCATTGTAATTAAGACCTTCTGTACAAGCTATATGCTCCTTGGAGGCAGAGACAGTATCTTACATACAAGTGCTATTTCATAGTATAGAGCAATACGTACCACAAAGCATGTGCTCAATAATTTTTGAAATAAAGAGAAATGACATAGGTTGAAGGTTGAGTTGAATTTTATTTTACTAATTTATTTTTTTTGAGATGGGGTCTCACTCTGTTGCCTGGGCTGGAGTTCAGTGGCATGATCTCGGTTCACTGCAACCTCTGCCTCCTGGGTTCAAGCGATTCTCCTGTCTCAGCTGGGATTACAGGCACCCGGCACTATGCCCAGCTAATTTTTTGTATTTTTAGTAGAGACGGGGTTTCACCATGTTGGCCAGGCTGGTCTCGAACTCCTGACCTCGTGATTTGCCCGCCTTGGCCTCCCAAAGTATTGGGATTATAGGCGTGAGCCACTGCGACCAGCCTAGATTGCATTTTAGTATATAAAAATGGAGGAAGATGGTGAGAGGGAGTAATACTGACAATGAAAGTGAAAAAATAAATTTAGTGTGTAGAGTAAAATGATCAAGGTGTCCCAGAGGAAAAGTCAACTCAGTGAAGGAGGTAATTCCAGTAAGAGATTTAGTGGAACAGTTCAGGAAAGAAGGGTAAGTCCTTGTTGTGAAACAAAAAAAAAATAAATAAGGATTTGAGCTATTATTTCTTACGTAACAGGGAGCCATAGAAGCATTTCAAGCAGAAATGTAACATACTCTTTAGCTCAAGGTCCAAGATAATTTCTAAGATGTGTGTAGGGTTAAAGGGAGATAAAACACATTTTAAGCATTGAGAACACTTGCAAGAAATATCATTAGTATTAATTATTTATGTTTTATAGTCCTGAAATAAAGTGACTTCAAAAGAAATAAGCATGAAGCATTGGACAATTAATATTACATGATAGATTTATAGGCTATGATAGGGAAAGACATAAGAAGCATGCAAAATAAGAAAATTGAAAAATAAGCTTGAGAACTGAAGGAAGATAAATTCAGCATTAGACAAGTGGTGGTTGCATATCCAAATAAATGACCAGTAGGCATTTGGGGAGTTGGGACTGGATAGACTCCGTAATTACATAATTATCACCTAGTTAATAAGTTACAAGATCAGAGTAGATGAGGAGGCTGACCCAAAATGACACAGACAATGGGAGCAGGCCAGTTTGTCTCAGGAGAACAAACAAATAGATGTTAGGAACCAAAGAAAAAGCATACAACCTTTGTATGCTTTGCAGAATTCTGATCTTTGTTTTGTTTTGTTTTGTAACTAGAAACAATGCTTCAGGGAAAAGCTGAGTTCCATCTTTGGATCCATTCAAGGCAATCACTTTAGGAAGATAATTTGATAAATGATTTCCCATCATGTATATATACTGCTAGAACGTGGAATTCTGCTGTGATGACCCATGATTTACTTCCTTAAGACCACATAATGATTTTTTAATATTCATATGCGTAAAAGGTAATAATGAGTTAATAATGATATTCCTTAAGTTTATCTCCTATAACATAATTAGAAATACATAGAAATTTTACCGTATACTTTACAGATAATTCTTAGTAAATTTCCTTTTATATAAATGAAATGACAGCAGTATTATCATTTTAATCTGAAATAATTATGAATTATTCAAAAAGTACCATTTTCAGCATTCTTCCATCAGTGCCTTTGATCTGGATGAATTGATGGGCATTCTATCCTTTACAAATTAATCTCCAATTAAAAGTTCCTCTTTGGGGTGTGGGTGCTGATAATTTTAATAAGGAACCATGGAATGGATTATTTCATTACTACTTGTATGTAGTAGACTTTCATGGGCTTTTAAATGTAGGGCTTTTTAAAATAAAATTCAAAGTAGCCCAAAACAACTGGATATGTTACTTAAAAGTATGTGACTCAAATGAAAATCTCTCTTCTGTGCACACATTCATGTCAGCTTGAAAATTAAATGCCTAGATATTTCTTTCCTACTGGAATCGATAGTCTCTCATTTCTTTTTCTCTTTTCAAAAAGATTATTTCCTTTAAAAATGAAATACTACTAAAACCTCCTGTGTAATATTGGAGTGTTTTTTATAAAAACACACAGAAAAAGGCAATGGAAAATTTCAAGCTTACAAACATAGGCTACATAACACAGAATTGGTCCTGAAGTTTCTCAAATTTATAAAAAATGGTAAAGGGAGAAACAGATAAAATTTTCTCTGAATTGGACAGTGTGTGCAATCCCAGTTATGTGGAAAATTGTCTTAGACTGGAAGCTGCTTTGACAAACACAAAGACTCCTACTTAAACGCCAAGAGACTCCACCAATCTACCCATAGTACTGCAGTTAGCTGACAGATGTTAAACAAAGCTCCTTCACTCTGTGACTTCCTGTTGGTAAGTTTCATAAACACCTTTCTTCCTAAAACAATAGGCAAAGAAAACCCTGGAAGCCTTCTTGGCAATTCATACATGATAATGTTGACAGTCCTAATCCTAGCTCCTCCCTAAGGGTGTTTGTCTGTCAACTATCAAACTGTAAAATACACAGTTCACGTCATAAAATTTCTGCTTCCACACATGCAAGTCACTGGTGAATCCGTAAACGAGAAAATTTCCTAGATTTTTGAGAGAAATAGTAGAAACATGAATAAAAGCCTTAAGTAGCAAGATCCCATTTGAAAAATGTTTAGGAACTAAGGCGAAACTAATCCTCATTAATGATTTTAATTAAGTCTCTAACCATCAATTTATTTTCATTGCTGTTAAGTGAACAGATAGATACCCAGAGGCAGAGACTGTTCTTGTAAGTACTGTGGCTATGAGATTTGTGAGAGATTCCCATAAACCCCCGCTCTGTGCTGGTACCTTCCACTTCCCTTCACCGATGATCCTCTCAGGAATGTCCAACTTACTCAGTGTTTAATGGGCCTCTACTTTGAAAGTGATGTCACAAGGGATCCAAGGAACCATCTTCCTCACATCTTACCTGGAGAAAGTAATGTTCTGTAACAGATTCTACTTTCATCCAAGCACAAAGGAAAAATGATTTTCCATACTTAAACAAGAAAGCCATCTAGATGGGGGATGGTTGGAGTAAGCAAGAAAGATGCACTCACTCCCTCCTGGCATGACATCAGGGTAGGAGCCCTCATTGTCACTTGCCTCCCATACATTCCTAAATAGATTTTTTATATATATATGCAAAGCAGGTATCTTTCATTTTTTTCCCAAGAAATAAAGGTCAACTGTGTTGGAGAAAATATAAGCATTCTTAGGTAGCTGCTTTTTGATAAAAGAACAATAATTTTGTATATATTTCTTTTGTTTTCTTAAAATTCTTACTTCTGAATCTCAGAGATGCTTGACTTCTGAGCAAACCTAAAGCTACTAGGGGCTGAACCAGTTAAAGAGTAGAATATGTATGAGCATTTTTGTTTTCTCTATTTTACATTACTGATCTAATTCACAAATACTCTAAACTTACAATAGAGAAAAATTAGCAATAGGAGAAAGAGTTTATAGGAAATCTTTTTCAACACATTCTGTCAAATCCCGTAATTGGTAAAAGACTAGCTGGTCTTTAAAAAAATTGGGGGGGAGATCAGAATTGGGAAAATAAAATATCTAGAATTAGATATTTTAGAATCAAAGGCAACTGTCCTGTATTCCATAACTATGTAAAGCAGGATTAACAGCAGACTGGAGTTGAATTTGAAATAATTGATCCATATTCTTGAGATATCACTACTGAATATTTATCAAATGTTTTATCTCTAAAGGGTACATTGACTTTTTTCCTGAAAAAGTCAGATAGTCTTATCACCAAGCAGACTAAAATGACAAGCTAGCAAAGGCAAGATTATTCTTTCTTCTTTCATTGGCTAAGCAAAATCCTAAGTGAATGCCAACTCTCAAAGTAGTCACTTTCTCCTTAGTCTTAGAACTTTGTAACCTGAACTTTTCCTGACGCCATAAGGACTACAAGAGCACTGCTTTATACAGTTATCAATGTCTTCCTAATTTAGAATCTGCCCTTATCTAGAATCTGACCTTAAAATAACCAAACCTTTGGGGATCAGAGCAGGTTTGAGATCCCCATAAAAAGTAAAGGTGAAGTGAAGAATCAAGGAAAGTTGAGAGGGACAGCCCTTCCTACCCAATCCCTTTTACACAACCTCAAGAAAGGTTGTTAGCACTACGAACCAAGGACTTGCGATTTTATTGGCTGTTATACTTACAGGATGAGTTTTGTGTACAAAGGGGTAAAAATCCAAGGGTATATTGGGATGCTTTTTCTTCTCTGGAGCAATTTTTAAAAGGAAGTTGGGGAAATAAAATGAGGACAGAGAGAACTGTTTTCCCTTATAGAAGGCTAGTTATTTTATTGTCTATCTTCTCTCTCTCTTTGTTTCTCTTTCTCTCTCTTCTCTTTGATTCCCATACTACCTTCAAAATAGAATGGATCCTGAAGGTTTTCTCAAGGCCTTTGAGGAGGAATGCTGTGTCTTGTTTCCCCTCTACCCCACCCCACACAGTTTTATTCTTTTATAATTTTTTTTATAAGAAGACAAACAAGTTCTATTGCGGAAAACCATTTCTTATGGAACTGCCTTGAGAACTGAATACAAAGGCACAGCATGGAATAAAAACCATTCTGTGCACATAATTTTCCCCATGATTATTTTTCTATTGGGAAGCTTTTGCAGATATCTGGTTTAGAACAAGTCTAAATAGTACGACTTCATTTAAATTTCAGCTACCTCATGATGATATTTGTACCAAGAGCATAGGCCTGGACTCAGGCTTGGTGCTTTACCCCACTGTGGCCAAGCTGATACCCAAGGTGCAAGACAGAGTCCCCCTTACTATTTCTCAAGCTTTTCTAAAACAGAAAGAATCTTTCACCATGGCCACCACAGCTGTGAATGTGCTGACTCACACCTGAAGACAGCACATATCACAGACCAAGGCCCACAGTGTATTACTGGTTATCACTGTTATTCAGGGTCCAGGGGCTCTTTAGTCAGTAGGTCATGAATCCTTCCAGTTCTTTGCTGTGATGGGGCAGCACTGAGTTCAGTGTGAAGTCCCCCAGTTGCTGCACTCTCTCTCTCCCAAGTGCATATATTTCTCCATGCCACCTGGCTGCTGCAAGGGTGTGGGGGGAAGGGGTGGAAAAAGCACTCCCAGCTGGTGTCTCAGTATGTCACATGCCCCCAGTCCACTGACCCTGCACCCAGCTCAGCACTAGGACTTGCCTAGGAGTTGCAGTCCTTGTGGCCTAGGCCTGCAAAAAAATGTTCACCTACAGTCCCAGAGCACTCTAGCTTTGAAGCCAGGTATTGCCTTCTTCTCTATAGCTATAAAAATTCTAGATGGCATCTTCTTTCAATGGAAGATGATTTTGCCTCTATTAAAAATTTGTTGTTTAGTGTAGCCATCTTCATCAATTCTCCTAGCTAGATCTTCTGGTTAACTTGCTGAAGCTTCTCTATCAGCATGTTCTGCTTCACCCTGCACTTTGATGTTATGAAGATGATTTACTTCTTAAACCTCTTGAACCAATCTCTGCTAGCTTTCAACTTATTTTATGCAGCTTCCTCACCTCTCTCAGTCTTTATAGAATAGAAGACAGTTAGGGCCTTGCTCTGAATTAGGCTTTAGCTTAAAGGAATATTGTGACTAGTGATCTTCTATCCAGACCAATAAAACTTTCTCTAGATAAGTGAAAAGTCTGCTTCACTTTCTTATTATTCATGTATTCACTGGGGTGGCACTTTTAATTTCCTTGAAGGACTTTTTATTTACATTTAGAACTTAGCTGTTAGATGCAAGAGGCTTAGTTTCACCCTCTCTCAGCTGTCAACATGCCTTCCTCACTAAATGTAATCATTTCTAGTTTTTTATTTAAAGTGAGACATGTGATTCTTGCTTTCACTGGAACATTTAGAGGCCATTGCAGAGTTATTAATTGTCCTAATTTTAATATTGTTGTGTCTTAGAGAATAGGAAGGCCTGAGGCAAGAGAGAGAGACAGGAACAGCTGATCGGTGGAGCAGTCAGAACACACACAACTTTTATCAATTAAGTTATTCACTCAAAACAATTATAATAGGAACATCAAATATCACTGACCAGAGATCATAACAGATATCAATAATAAATGATTTGAAATATTGCAAGAATTGCCAAAATATGATACCGAGAAATGAAATGACTGCATGCTATTAGAAAAATGGCATTGGTAGACATTCTTGACACATGGTTGCCACAAACTTTCAGTTTGCAGAAAACACATTGTCTGTGATGTACAAGAAAATGAGGTGCAATAAGGTGAAGCATGTCTGCACTGACTTAGGCCCTGAGAAAATATAAAATACTACCATCCACAATGAAATTAAACCTATTTAAGAAGATTAAACATATACATAAACATAATAAAATAGTATTAATAATAAGTGGAATGAGAGAAGTAAACAAGACTTAAAAATCTTACAGTTTACCTGAGGAAGGAGATTTTTTTTTTCTATTTAGGGTTACGGAGGAGGGTTCTAGGAAAGAGTAGACTTTGAGTAGAGACTTGATAAATCAACATGGTATCAGCAAAGTTCACATTAATAGTTATTCCTTGTCATAAGTGTGACAGAGGAAAGGTATGAAAAATTGAAACTTATGAGTATACTTTAAAAATGGAAAAGAGTCTAGTTTGAGAATACTTAATGGAATGGCAGGATTATAACTCTAAACTTGGAATGGGATTAGTTCATGAAGAACTTGAATAGTCATGTGAGCTCTCTGTATTTTAGTCTGAAGAAAATGTGGATCTGGCCATGATTTTGGAACAAAGGTTCAAACTAATGATACAGAATGTTTTGTCTGATAATGTGTGCTTACTACACTTTCCAAGACTAAGACTACATCCTAGCTCTCAACTAAGAGCCTCCTTGTTTGCCCTTAAATATGTTTTCCATACTGCTTCCAGAATGATCTCCACATAACACAAAATGGACCATGCCCAGTCCAAGCCTTCAATGGTTCCTCAATATTTATGGGATAAAGAAAATGATTTTATGTGACTTTCCAGAACTTCCATAGCTGGGAGCCTACCTCTGCTTCAGTGTAATGTTTTGTTACAGTCTACATGAAGAGTAAATGATATATTTGGGAGAGAACCTAAAGAGCATTTTAAAATGTGAAAACTGATTTAAGTAGATGTGATACAATGAAGAGAAACTGCAGTTGACTTTATGCAGGATGACATGAAAAAATAGTGGTAATCATTTAAATAGCTAAACTAGAAGAAAGAAAGGTAATCCATTAGAAAACTGGGATAATCATTTTGTATTTCTACTTGTTCAACGAGAGAAACTAAAAATTTACCAGGCTAAAATCTTTTCATATGCAATTAATACATGGGATCCAGAACTCAACTGTCCAGAGAAGTAGCTCTAGAAATTCAACATTAATAGTTTTCAGCAAAACGATGAAAGTGGAAGCCACACACTTATTAAAGTTGACAGGGGACCAAGAATGGTGTTTCATACCTGTAACCCCAGCACTTTAGGCGGCTGAGGTGGGAGGATTGCCTGAGCCTGGGAAGTCGTAGTGACCTATGATCACACCAAAATACTCCAGCCCAGGCAGCAGAGCAAGATCCTGTCTGAAAAAATAAATACATGAAAATTTAAAAGTTGACAGGGAAATTGCATAGAAAGTAAGAGGAGCCAAAGAATGATTGACTATAACATGTACAATTAGTAAATGGATGTAAGAGATACCTCGGGGAAAAACAAAAATTCCTCACCAGAGAAGATCTTTCTAACAAACCTCTCGAAACTAAAATGCCACACACACAGCATACACCTTCAGGTATGCACTCACTAGCACACACGTACTATCCATTTCCCATCCCCCTGCCCTGCTTTATTGCTCTTAGAACTTTTCACCATCACTTATTTATTCTGAATACATATAATGTATGTCTCCTTTCGTGGTAACAGGGACTTTGTTTTATCTCACAGTACTCCTGCTTCCGCAACAGTGCTTAGTGCATGGAAAGATCATTGTTAAAATGGCTAAATATAAAACAAAAGCATAAACCTAGATGATACTGAGACCTCTTCTTCTGTTTTTAAAGACAGAGTCTCACTCTGCTGCCCAGGCTGGAGAGACGTGGCTTGAACATGCCTCACTGCAGCCACAATCTCCTGGGCTCAAGCAATCCTCCCACCTCAGCCTCTCAAGTAACTGGGACTATAGGCATGCATCATCACGCCCAACTAACTGAGACATTTTCTAGCAATACTAAGTATTTCAGCATTTGGGAATGGAGAAAATGAGTAATTCACACAGGGTCACTCAGGATTCTGTATGGAGAAATTCTTAAGAGCTATCAGAGACATTGTTGAAAAGATGAGTCATGAAACTAAACTAAGTGAAGAGGCAGATAAGACTAGAAGGAGATGATGGGCTTGGAAAGAAACGAGATTGAAGAACCTGAGACCAAAAGAAGAATAAAGAATAGCATTTGCAAGCATGAAGACATGAGAAAGGAGACATTATGTAGATTGCAGTGAGGGACAAGACATGTTAAATTCAAGATGCTGCTTCAGCTCATTTTTCTTTCTCAAGGGATTTATTTTTTAACTATTTCTCTGTCTTCAACAGTTACCTAAATGAAATATGTTGAACGTTTGCCTCTAAAGAAGAATTCAGTGAAGGTTAGCTATTATCTTTTATGTATTACTATTTGTTTATTGGCAAAGGGCTTCTACACAAGTTTTCAGACTTAGTTCTCTAGATCACTCAAGATTTATCATTTTAATGTTGACTTCAGGCATCTCAGATTTAACTTACTCAAAATAAAATTTTAGCAGTTCTCTTCAAGGAAAAGTTTTGTTCTTTCCTAATGTCACAGTAAATAGCACCATACACCCAGGTATACAAGTTAAAAGATAAGAATCATTAATTATCTTTCCCTTTCAGCCATAGTCACATTCAGTCACCATATCCTGCCAATTCCCATTCAGAAATTTCTCCAAAATTGGATCCCCATTCATCCATTCTACTGCCTCTCTCATTTTGGCCCCCACCATTACTCTCCTAAACTATTAGAGCAACCTTTTGTTCCAGTCATCAGCTGTATATACATGTCACTGTCCACATGAAGAGTAAATGATGTATTTGGGAGAGAATCTGACAAGCATTTTAAAATGTGAAAACTGATTTAAGTAGATGGAATACAAAGAAGGGAAATTGCAATTGACTTTATGCTGGGTGACTCAGAACCCATTTTCCACACTGTTATCATTACTATTTTTCTAAAATTCCAATCATGTCACTAACACTCAAGATATTTGATGGCTGCTGATTGACCATGGGATAAAAACCATACTTTCATTTACTATACGTTACTCACTGTGCCAGTGCCCAAGGTACTATGATGAACAAGGCGGTTGTGATCTACCCTTCCTATCTTGACTCCCCTTTACTTCATGCTCTTCTACAGCACTTCATTGCCATGCCCTCTCTTTCCTTCACATTGTATTTATCAACATCCAAAAACATTTCAGACCTTTGCATGATTTAGTGTTTGTACATGCTGATCCCACTATCTAAGAAATAGTACCTGCCAACATTCAAATGAGACATTTCTCAAATTCAAATATACATACATACAGATATATGCATGTGTATATATATGCTTTACAGAATGAATAGCATTTGGGATATTTCTCAAATGGTCAAGATATTTTTTTCTTATCTATTCCCAGGACTCTGCTTATGCTATTATAATATATATCATGTTTATCTTTCTCTTTCCACTTTATTATGATCTCCTGCCAAAATTTATTATACCCAAAGCCTTACACAGTATCTGACACAAATTATATGCTGAATGAATGGGAACCAGTACTGGGAAGCATATGAGTATACTGGTGATAGTATAAAGCCAATAGAAGGTGGTAAGCACAGGTTTTGGAGAGAAATATCCCTAATTTGAATTCTAAAATCACTACATTTTGGTTGTAGTACTTGAGCTAATCACTTAATATTCTTTTTCTCCTTACTTATTATGATAGAAATCTCCAGTCATACAGAGTCAACAAGAATAGTGTTATGAACCATTCCCATGCATTCATCACCCATTATCAGTAATTATAATATGTCTAATCTTATTTCATCTATACTCAGTATATTGTTTTCCTCTCTCCTTCTGAAATTTTTTTTTTTTTTTCCCCCCTGACAGAGTCTCACTCTGTTGCCCAGGTTGGAGTGTGGTGGCACAATCTTGGCTCACTGCAACCCCTGCCTCCTGGATTCAGTCTATTCTCCTGCCTCAGCCTCCCAAGCAGCTGGGATTCCAGGTGCACATCACCATGCCTGACTAACTTTTGTATTTTTAGTAGAGACAGGGTTTCACCATGTTGACCAGTCTGGTCTTAAAATTCCTGACCTCAGGTGATCAGCCTGTCTCGGCCTCCCAAAGTGCTGGGATTACAGGCGTGACCCACCGAGCCTGGCGCATCTGAAGTATTTTGAAGCAAATCTCTACTTCATAAACTTTAACCCATAAATACTTTAGCAAGTATCACTAAAAGATAAGGATTCTCTATTTTTTATAAGACCTCATCTTGTCTCAAAGAAATTAATAATTTATTAATATCATCAAATATCCATTTAGTTCAGATTTTCCCAATTATCTCTAAATAAGCATATGTGTTTTCTAAACCACTAGCTTGTTTGAATCAGGATCCTAATGATTTTTACATTTATGTGTTGATATGTCTTTTAAGTACCTTTTAATTTGTAAGTCTTTTCTTTCTCTCCTTTATATCCTCCTCGCTGTTGAAGAAACTGGGCTTGTAGAGCTGTGCTTCTCAAATGTCAATGTAACTGTGAATAACCTAAGGATATTGTTAAAATGCAGATTCTGACTCAGTAGGTCTGGATTGAGGCCAGAAAGTCTGCATTTCTAACAAGCTCTCTTGTAATGTCAAAGCTGCTAGTTCATGGGCCGTACTTTGAGAAACAAGACTGTAGAATATCTCACATTCTGGATTTTGCTTATTCCATCTTCTTAATGTAATTTGCCATGTTACTCTGTACTTTGTGACACCCTGTAAAACAATAAACCTGGAGTAATGGTTCTTGACATTGGACTCACAATAGAATCCTCTGGGGTACATTAAAAAATCATCATGTCCAGGTCAAACTTTAGACGGGATATTCAGAATAAAATTCCTTTTTTTTTTTTTAACCAGTTTTAAAAACAATTAGTTATTTTCTTAGCATCTTCCAAAGTATTGTACTTAAATTTACCTATTTATATCAATATGTTTGTACCTATTTATCTATATACATATAAAATAATTACAATTTTTACTAGAAAAGAAATTATAAATCTTGCAATACATGTATTGATGAACCATTTAACTGCAAAATATATTGCTTTCTTCCTGGTGGTGGTGCTTTTTCTTCTTCTTTGTTCTGTTTTGTTTTGTTTTTTGGAGGGGGTAGGGGCTTTTGTGTTCTCTATCTAGGAGCCCTAAGAGAACAAAAGTCTCAGTGAAGATATGCCATTATCAGCCATAAGTACATCCTGTAATTTGGTACTCATATCTCTGCGAAGGCCTGGACTTCCCCAGACCTGGGTTTTTGCCTCCCAGCTGCAGGTATGGTTTGCTCCCTGCATCCTAGAAGCCCCAGGGCAGTGCGAGAGCAGTTGTGGCTCTCTGCTGTCACTAGCAGGATGAGGGAAATTATTTTCCATGTGCCCAGATCTTCCCTCACTGCTCTCCCTTTTTAGGCCGAGTATAGATTTTTATCAGAAACAAACAAACAAAAAATCTTTGTCTTCAAGCAATGCTGCTTTCCTCTGTAGAATTCCACAAAGCAGTGAATGGTGGGCTTGGCTACTTGCTCAGAATAGAGAGAAGAGGTAAAAATATGGAGAACAAAATAAACAAAAACATACCTTGTGACATGTAATTGTCATTGGCACAAGTCACTTGTCTACTTTTTCACTTTCTTAATGTAGTTTTCAAGAAAGCATTTACGTTAAATCCAGTCTTAAATTTTACTTCATAGAAACACAACAAAAGATTTCATGGATGTGGATCATTCAACATATATATCAGCCATGAAAAATTTATACTTAATCTGAAAACCTTCAGAAAATATTTTTTGTTTATTTGTCTATTGCAGGGCTAAGAATTTTGATCTGCGTCTGCCTTCTAATCAGAGAGGTTATATTTAAACAAAGTACTCCAAATGAAAATAACCCACTTGAATATAATAATCAATTTTGAGTGGCTTTTTGTTTTTGCAATTTACAATGGGATTTTAAAAATAAAACATACACAAGATCAGGGTACTTTAAAATATTTGTGTAAAATAGCTCTGAATTTTAAACATAGAGGCTAAAAATATGATGAAAACTCAAAATATCGTCCAAAGGTAAACTAAATGATATGGTTGGATGGAGGCTAATTTTTCTTCAACTTCTGCTGTTGATTTATATCTATTATTCTTTCACCATTATATAACAGAATACATTGAGGAGTGGGAGACTTGATGTCTATACTGGTATTATAATTATTACGATTAGCATCACACTAAATAAATTACAAAACGTGTGCCAGTGTATATGTGCTTGTGTACCTACTTGAAAACTCATTCAATCCTTACAACACCCCTGTGAGACAGTACTACTTATTATGATCATTTTATTGAGATGGAAACTGAAGTTCAAAAGGATAAAAGCTTGTAGATAAAAATCAATATTTTCCAAACTGGAACTCAGGTTTTCTGATTGCAAATTCTTTTGTATGTATGTGCTTTTGTATGCACATACCAGGTGATATGTGCTCTGAGAAGTATAACTATGTTTAAACCAACCATATCTATGATTAGGTATTCAAAAATGATTTGCCAATAATGTACAATACACAAATAATTGTGCATTTTGATATCATATTAAGAATTTAAAATACCTTTATTACTTTGATATCATTTTAGCCTACCAAGAAGTGTGTGAGCTAATACTTGAACACCAAACCAACAGGTGCAAAAGCAGAGGTCCAGTAAAGTTATAAACCAAAACTACTAATTCATATTGCTGCAAAAGCCAGAAAAAGATTCCAATCCAGGCCGAAGCAGGTGAATCACAATGTCAGGAGTTCGAGACTAGCCTGGCCACCCTGGTGAAACCCTGTCTCTATTAAAAAAAAAAAAAATACAAAAATCAGCTGGGCATGGTGGCAGGCGCATGTAGTCCCAGCTGTTCAAGAGGCTGAGGCAGGAGAATTGCTTGGACCCGGGAGGGAGGTGGAGGTTGCAGTGAGCCAAGATGGTGCCACTGTACTCCAGCCCGGTTGACAGAACCAGACTCTGCCTCAAAAAAAAAAAAAAAAAAGATTCCAGCCCTTCTGATTCCCCAAAGTGACCCATTCCACTAGAACTACTTTACTTATAAATATTTATCTAGACTAAAATTTAGCAACAAAATCAGATTTACTCACTTATACTCATTTCAGGACTACAAAGCTGTTTAAACTACTGTGGAGGGAAAATATGCATATGAATGAGGGAGTGAATTTTCTTTTAGAAAAAGAAAACAGCTATGTTTGCAACTTGTAATTATACAAATCTGCTACACTGTTTTATATGTACTGCAGCTAACCTTTACCCTACTCATTGGTTTAATCCTTTAGCCCAATATTTAACCATAAAGCAAATTATAAAATAAACATTTGGTGCAAATGAGAACAGACATGTTTTGTTTCCAAAGGTAAGGATGTTAACCAGCTTACAAATTACTCTCTGAGATTCATCCTACATCATTAAGACTTTGACTGTTATGAACATCATACTTTCAGGATTTTCTATCTCTCAGACAAATTTTGCACAGAGAAAATGAACATGTTGTGCAGTAGAGTCCCCAGGGCCTCGCAAACCACACAGCTGTAAAAAGCTCCTCTTTTGAAGTGAGTTGGGCTAAAGTAGGAAGGTTTATTTAGGCCCTTATATGAGATGATTCAGGAGGAAAGTTGTTTTCAGCCCAATTACCACTAGCTGAGTTGGGAAATCTGTCTTGATACCTTTATCCAAGAAATGAGTATTTGGATATCCAATGTTTAATGGAAATTGAGGGGAGGGCTCTGATACTTAAACAGCAAAATATTCAGCCAAATCTCACACTAAAATTTTAAGTATTTCTCATAGAAGAAGAAAGTAACTGCATAGCTTACAGTGACACCAAAGATTCAATGTGAATCAAATATATTTTGAAGATTCTAAAAGTCTGCTGGAAGCTTCAGACAGCCTGTCAACAAGCTAGCCATGTGACTAACCAGAGGTAACATCAGAACTACCAGTTTCCCAAGCAGGAAAGCCTTCCAAGAAGCCATTTGCCACTAGAAATGTGTCTGTCAAAATTTAGCATCTGAATCTAATGGTTGATTTCAGCTCAGCTAAAAGATATCATAAAATGCTTCAACTTCCCACTGAAATTCTCTCTTGCCTTCAATTAAATTGTTATGTTATTTAGTGCCCAGAGGGTACAACAAGTAGGTATCAATTATATATATATATATATGTCACTAAGAAACAAGGATCTTAAACTTCAGAAGCAAATAACCTTATTGAAATATAGTGGACAGTGTTATGATGCATAACACTGCCCCAAGCCTTCTTAGTCCCTTCAAGGTCTTAACTCCTGAATCATGAAACCCAGGTATATGAAAGGTACTGAAAACATCTTGCATACAGGTACAAAATATACATATGTCTATGCTTCCAGGGCTGTTTGCATGTTAACAGGGACCAAGAAACCTTAAGTCAAAATAATGACACTCTAGGGAATTACCTTCAGGTACAAGTGAGCTGGAGGCAGATGTATATTTCAGGGCACTGGTCCCTGTTCAGCATCCCAGAAATCATAGGACCTGAACAGATGATTGCCCAGTTATATGTAAGTTTAGTCCCTAATTAGATTATATTAGTCCGATTGCCTATAAAGCAAAGATTTCTTTTGCCTCAATAATAATAAACCAAAAATAACAACAAAAATATGATTAGTACCGTATGGTACTTACGCATCTATTAATTAATCTCAACAACCTTGAGTTATGAAAAGCACTTATTTTTATATTCTCTTTTTCTCAGAAATGAAAAGGCAGACTTGGGAGGTCTAGATTAGTTGCTTATACATGACAACTCTGATGAATTAGAATGAACTTGTGAACTGATGAAACTGCGTCCTTACCGGTGATGGTAGTGTATTCCAGAGGCAAACATGCCTAACACAGTGAACATTTTTATTCAATAAACAATGAGATTAGTAGCTATTACTACATGGGAAAGTGCTACGGGCATGAAATGTGGGAAAAAGCAAGTTCAGAGAACAGCCAGAAGATTATAATAAAAGAGATCAGTGAAATTAAAGGAAAAATGAAAGAAATAAAAATAAAATCAAAGGTAATAACAAAAATATCCACAGATACTCTAATATGTTTCTGTTATTTGAAAGAGGGAGAAAATTGATTATGAATATTATATATGAAGAATTTTCCTGACCAAGTCTCGGTGAGATATAGAATTTAAATTGTGAAAATTATGAGAATCTTCGAAAATGTCACCCACAATCTTGACCAAAACACGCTGTAAGTTGCTGCCAAACGACTGGACAGAGAGAAAGGCAAGAGACCATTTCTGACTACAAAACAATTTCTGCATGAAAACATAAAGATCGAGCCTGTGAATATGACTACATTGACTCCATTTTATAATATTCTTCAATAATGACCACCAATGAGATCCATCCATATATCCAAATAAAACTGGGGAATGAATGGAGTATTCAGAAGAGCTAGACAAAGCACTTAAAGCAAGCATTAGTGACAGAATCCTGAGCAGGGTAAATTATTTTACTTATATGTATTTTTTAATATGTTACGTTAATAAAAGGCTGGACTATTCAGGCCACTTTGTATATTTTTGATAACTCACTTCCTACCTAGTTTCTACCATCTTCCTAACAAATGTAAAATATTATTAGGATAAGTCCTATTTCTTAAGCCTTGATAACAACGTAATATCATGGAGGAGAGCTTAAGGCAATAGAGGCTCCCATTTCATTTTTCCAATGTGTTCTGAGGTGAGCTCAAATGGGCAATATCATTAGGAATTATGACAATATGTTTCATAAAAATTGAACTAAATTTACGTAAACATGATGAAAAAGACACATTAGGAAATTGTTTCACATTAGCTAAGATGTTTCACATTACCTTCACACTTACCTAACATTTGGGATAAACTTTAGGCCTTCATTAAATGATAGCCTAATTGGTTAACAAAGTTATTGATATTGCTCATTTTCTGTTCCTCATGCCAGACTCTTAAGGGAATAATAAGATTAGTTTAATACAGAGAAATAAAAGGAGTTCTGAAGGTTAATGAAACCAAGGGTAGCAGAGAAGGAAGATGTTAGTTCTGGCGCACCAGCTGCGTATTTCAAGTACAGAAGCACCTGTCTCCTGTCTGTGGGCCTATTACTATTAAATTTGTCAAAGCAACAGCACCTAATGGAGCTTTATGCACTTTTTCAGGGAAAGGGCATTTGTTTGACAAAGTCAAAAAAGGGTTCTTGAGTTCATGGAAAACTCACGTTTTGAAACCATAGTTTCCTTCATACATTTTTGAACTTAGGTCTTTCTTGCCTTCATCAAGTCTTACAGACCAGCCTGGCCAATGTAGTGAAACCCTTTCTCTACTAAAAATACAAAAAATTAGCCGGGCATGGTGGCGGGCGCCTGTAGTCCCACTACTCAGGAGGCTGAGGCCGGAGAATGGCGTGAATCTGGGAGGTGGAGCTTGCAGTGAGCCGAGATTGCGCCACTGCTCTCCAGCCTGGGCGACAGAGCGAGACTCTGTCTCAAAAAAAAAAAAAAAAAAAAAAAAAAGAATACCACCTGTAAGGAACCATACAAATAAAGGGGTACAAACTCAGCATGACTACGCTATATAATTACGGAACACACACAACATTTATTAAGTTGGCATCTTATGTGGGCACAGTTTGTGATGCCCCAAAACAATTCCAATGTAACATAAAAGATTACTGATCACAAGTCACCACAGAAGATGTAATAATAATGAAAAAGTTTGAAATATTGTGAGAATTACCAAAATGTAACACAGAAACTCAAAGTAAACACAGGCTATTGGAAAAATGGCACTGATAGACTTGCTCTAGGCAAAGTTGCCACAAAACTTCAATTTGTAAAATACACAGTGTCTGCAAAGTGCAATAAAGAGAAGCACAATAAAAAGAGGTAGATCTGTATACCTAAAATGTTCAATTAAAAAAGGCATAAACAAAATTCAATAGGTTTCCTATATACCGGTGAGAAATATGTATATTTCCTATGAGAAAATTTGCTTTCTCATAGTTTCCTGATTGGATTATAAATGAAAATATTTTGGAAGGTAACTTCTTTGACATGATAATTTATTTCTAGAAAATTCTCCTACACAAAGAAAAAAAAGTAACTATTGAAAAAAGTAGCCTTAAGCACATGATGTTTATCTAGCTTTATCTATACAAGTGAAAGACAGGAGGCAACATAAACATTTAGTAAAGTAATACTAAATGGATAAATACCCTCTTGATGTAATCTCACACTACTATAAACAATGATAGTTATGCTTATTCTAAATAATATAAAAAGTGCTTATGTTGCTATGGAAAATTTTTTAAGTATACTAAGTTATTTATATAATATCAACATACTCTTTATTTAACATAAATCAAACCCCAAATATAATGCATAGAAAACTAGGACACACACCAAGTATTAATTATGGCTATTTTTATGTGATGAGAAAATAGTTGTTTTTGTCTTTATTTCTTTAATTGTCTAGGTATTTTTTCTCATAATTTCTTACATGGATACATTTTATAATGAAAAATATTTGATTTTTTATTTCAATGAATAAAATAGACAATTAGACTTATAAAAAGAAAGACTGATTAATGCAATTATTGTCTGCAATCAGTACTCTGGATATAACAGTTTTTAAACCTACTTAATAAATGCACAGTCATAAATGTCTTTGGTATGCTTAGTAGTTCCTTAAACCCCATTAAAGTATACATCCCCTATATATTTCATTTTAAACTGGTTCTATTACTTTTTCCTATGTCTAAAATTGAAGTTCAGAGCTTTTAAACTATTATAATAGGACAACATCAACATCATCATCATCATCATCATCATCATCATCATCCTTATCACCATCATCCTTATCATCATTACCATCATCTCACTTTAGGCAATTAACAGAGATACTCAGAAAATCTCTATGTTACTCCAGGCTAGCCCTCTAATAAATTCAAAGACTTCTCACATGCTTTTATATTTGGTGAACTATTTTAGATAACTTTTGTTTTATAGCCCAATCCAAATTTTTTTAGGCCAACTTATTCCATAGGCAGAATTTTGTTTTAGAGTAAACATATGTGCCTTGGGCCGGGCACGGTGGCTCACGCCTGTAATCGCAGCATTTTGGGAGGCTAAGGTGGGTGGATCACCTGAGGTCAGAAGTTCAAGACCAGCCTGGCCATCCTGGTGAAACCCCGTTTCCAGTAAAAATACAAATATTAGCTGGGCATGGTGGCGGGCGCCTGTAATCCTAGCTACTCAGGAGGTGGAGGCAGGAGAATCACTTGAACCTGCGAGGCGGAGTTTGCAGTGACCCAATACTGCGCCATATAACTCCAGCCTGGGTGACAGAGCAAGACTCTATCTAACGAAAAAAAAAAAAAAAAAAAAGGTCTAATTGAAAGACTCAAACAATCATTAGTCATTTTAAGAATCCTTAACCCAATAGCCACTATGCATTTATACCTGATTTTGTTACTTTATGATGAATAATTACCACCTGCGTCCTGGAGAAAGCCTTGATAAGGGAAGCTAATTTCAAAATATGCCATAAGGTCCATCTGGCCCTATAGTTTCCATTTTCATTTTTACCATTTCTCTAAATAAATTATTATACATCAAGCTCCTGATTCACATTTTGTTTTAATCAAATCTTTTTAAAAATCCTGATATCATCAATAGAAGAACAAGCCAGATTCTATTTAATAATGGAATTACATTGTTATCAACATACCAAAAATTGAATTATGATCCTTCCTACTGTCAAATAGCATACAATGATTCAGTTCAGTCTTCCATTAAAATTTCACATTTATTTGTTTGTTTTCAAACCCAAACCTTTTTATGCTCAGTTTGATGGCAAATTATCATATGATTAAAATGAAGGTACCCAACACTTCTACCAAAACCATTATTGACCCAGACATAAGTCATACACCAAGGAAAATGGCCATTACATTAAATTCATGAAGATTCTAGAATCTAAGGTCATGTCTATCTACATGGTCCTCTGAAAAGTGTTACTGTGGCTACAAAATCAATTTGTAATGCCTGTCCTCATTGGGAAAGCAATCACTTCTGAGGCCTTTAAGCTTTAACTCTCTGATATTCAACAGCATAGTCCCATTATTTCTTCAACAAACTTGTCAAACATGACTAATCACTTGTACATATGAAGATTGCCTAGTTCTTACCTCAGGCCATATAAATTATACATGTAAGATATAAAAACTGTACAGTTATGAAACAGGAGACAACTGTAATATCTAACGTAATGAAAGAGGTTAAGATTCAAAGACAAGCTTGATTGGTCTTTTTGTTCTATGTTGAATTTAACCATCTTTAGGTCTCCAATCTAGTCTCTACCCTGTTCAAAGGAAGAGAGCTGGGAGAGGAACAGGTGCAAACTCCCTCAAATTACACTAAATTCTGGCTTCACTGTCATGAAAGAGAAGTCTTCCAGGGGATACAACAGCCAGTGAGAATAATTTGGATAAATATCATCTAACCAGACTCTTGCATTCTCTGAAAATGTTAACATGTAGTGGTCACAATCAAGTCATGCATTCTCTGGCCTTGTTTATCGCAATTATTAATGAGCTAACCCTGAAAATACTCGATCTGACACAAAAGGGGTCAGGTTCCTTTAACACGAAGTATGTCAGAGAAGAGAGAGCCCAAGGTGTTATCCTGAAATTCTAGGAGACTTTCAATGTGGCCTAACACTTTCCTCTCAGGGAGCAAGCCAGAAGCGTTGCATTTTCTGTAAGAATCTCTAACCCACTTAGCACTCTATCTCCTGGGCCTGGCCTCTTGTTTGTTTGCCTTAAGCCTAGACCTGATTTAGTTAGACAAGCAGACTCAGTCAGAGTCTTGTCATTCAAAATCCCTTCCTGAGCCTTTTTTTATTTTATTAATATCATTAGTCTGTTCCCAACACCCTGTGAAGACTTTCTCAATTATCATGTTCCTCATATATTAACATTTAAATTCCAAGATAAATGTAAACAAGCTACTTTGGGTTGCAAAGTACAACAAATATATACACACATTTATCATATTTAAATGTATTTAAAAGTCACAACAAGCTTGCAATTTAAAAGAAATGTATGGAGGTCCTTTTATAAGGTAAATAAGCTTGAAATAAAGCAGTGAGGAAACGTGTATTAGAGTAAGCATGGGCTGTGAATTACAAGAGTCAGATACACGTCCCAACCCTCCCAAAGGCTTATTGTATAATCTCAGGCAAGTAAATCACTGAACCTCCCAACTACGATTTTTGTTCTTTACAACTGGAGTATTGGATGATATAATCTCCATGTTCCCAGTAGCTTTAAAATTTAACTAAATTATGTTTTAATTAACCACCTGAGTTATGAGCCCTCAGCGTCTACAGTTTATCAACATAAATGACCCTCTGCATATGCAGTGTCCACTTCTACCCGTGAGCTACATCTCATACCTCACACGCCACCCACGCAGAAGTTTTAGACCCTTGCTCTAAATAGAGACAACTACAACTTATGCCAAATGAGACATTGGCTGGGATTTTGCCATCTTCTGTATTTAGGTACACTAATTCCTTAGCTTTAAAAGGTAGGATCATTTTTTCCTTTCTCACAGAATTACTGTAAACATTCAATAAAATAATGCATATGCTGATGCTAATATATCTGGAGGAGAAAAGAGTAAGTTTGATTTTTCACATTTAGATAGAATTGCCTATAAGCCATTGGTTATTCTGGCCCCAAACTATGAGAGATATTTTACTAATGTGAACTTGCTATTAGTCAAATAATTTATTGGTCCATCTTTTCTTTTTTCCCCTTTATTCTCCTTCATCCCCAGCAAGGCTGTGAATTCATCAGTAGCAGAGCCTATGCTCATAATTAAATTCACTGTAGTGTCTACATTGTTTGGCACAGTATTTTGCACATTTTAAGACTTCATGTTTGATGAAGGTGATGGTAATTTTGGCAATACACAAGAAACGGTTTCAGAAAAATTTAGGGAGACCAATTAGAAGACAATTAAAGTAATACAATAGAAATTTGATTTCTAAGAAATAGAAATTTCTAAGTTTGTAACTTAGAAAACAGTATTAGCAGTGAGAATGCAGTTATGTGGATGGATTTGTGGTACATTTATAAGGTAGAGTCATCAGTACTAGCTGATGAAGTGGATGTGAGGGGGAGGGAGAGAGAGCAGTCAAGGACAATCACCAGCCTTCCAGCTTTAATCGGGTGAAAGGTGGTGTCATTTACAGAGAAGAGTAGAGGTTTTGTACATATTAAGTCTGAGATGACTGTGAGCTATCCAAATGTCAAACAGATGGTTGAATATGAGAATCTTGAAATCAGAAGCAGCATGACAGCTCTAGAAATACAGCATTCAGATTATAAATTGTAAGTGAAGTCATGGAAGTCCATGGAATTTCCTAGATGAAAGGATATTGAATCAGAGACCTAGAAAAGAATCCTGATAATTTCTCATCTTTAATAACCTAGTTGAGAAAAAAAAAACAATAATGAGACCAAGGAATAGATGACAGAGATACTGGAGCAAAATCTAGAGAGATGTTATCATGAAAGTCAAGGGCAGAAGGTATTTCTAGTAAAAGAAAGTTACCAGCTGTGTCACATTCCACTAAATCAGCTAAATCATAAAAACATTTTCAATATTTATACCATTTTTATATTACACTATTGTAAATTGCAAACTACAGAAAACTAAAAAGAAAGAAAGTAAAAAACACTCATAATCCGATAACTCTGAGATAACTCCAAATAACTTGATATGTAGCCTACTGGTACTTTTTTGACATACACATCACAGATATTTTAAATACCACAATCATAGCATTTTTTAAATAAAAATAATATGTTACTATAGCTATATTTGGCATAAAATTAAATCAGTCATTGAACACCTCTTATAATCTGTTTTAGGCACAGGAGATAGCAGGACAAATCTCAATAAGGTGCAGTTTGATAAGGTATGAGTAAAAAATAAAATAATTAGAGTATAAATGAAATAATGGAAAAACAAGTAATTAACTAAGGAAAAGCACCATAAAGGGGGAAGTACTCTTCTAAGATCATAAGAATTGATTCCATTTGTCTTTGCAACAATCCTACGAAAGCAGCACAATTGTTTTCCTAAATTCATAGATAAGAAAACTGAAGCATAGATGATTAATAACTCACCTGAGATCACACAGCTAATATGTGATATAGCCAGGATTCAACCAAGACAATCCGATAGCAGAGCCTGTGCTCTTCATCACCATGTGATGCTGCTTCCTATCACCTGTAGGACTTTATCTAGCAGAAGGTATACACAAACGCAGGGAGATACAAGTGCATGATCTACTAAAGGAAGAGTCAGATGTTTTCTGTAGCAGTACAGAGTGTCAGTGTAAAATAGTGGAGGAGATAAGACTGGGAGAATAGGATGCAGATAGATTATAAAAGCATTTATGCCATATTAAGGAATTTGGACCTTACCCTTGAGGCAATAGGTCCCCACTGAATGATTTTAAGCAGGAGGAGGACACAAATTCTGTGTGGACTTCCAATTCAAAATATTGGCATCACCAATTTCAGTTCTAACGTGTCAGAAATCACTTGTTAACTTTCTCTTCACAGCATTATACTTTGTTTTTAGAAGCATAGAGGCATTAATAATAAAATTAGCAGTAATGACAGCTTAGATGGAACAAGAAGTCTGTGCCTCACTCCAAGGGGCAGTTGGGAGAATGTTAGGACATGTACTGTGTACCTTTGTTTAGATATAAATGTCTTCAGAGAGTTTATGACCAATTGGAAGGGCCATTTCTTCCTGTTTCTTGTGTTCCCCAGGTAGCAACTGAAGAAGGTGCAGGCCAATGAGACATTATCTTTAAATGTTAAGAGGATACAACTGAGTAAGTAGAAGAGCGCATATTTACTATGGGAGATAATAGTTCCGATTAGGGTATATATTTTCTAGTACTTTGCTACAAAGTCATTCCTTACTGCTTTGTGACTACATCCGATACAATGTTTTCTTTAACTTCATTTTCATGTCTTGTAGAATACACACGATTTTACTAGAAAATACAGAATTTCAAATCAAGGATATAACTTAAGATATTATTAGTTTCCAGATCCACAAAATATTTTTAATGCACTTGGGAATCTGTCTTTCAGGTTTTCGATGTGTTTGATATCATATAGAGAAAATGTTTTGGAAACATGAATATAGTCTTACCTTTTTAAATTGATATTAAAGGTATCTATTTTCTAATTGATATAAAAGGTTTTCTATAGGAAAATCTTTTCCCAGAACTATTAAATGGTAAAAAAAACAAAAACAAAAACAAAAACAAAACAAAAAACAAAAAACTAGGTTGAAGTTATAGACCTTGATTTTTATTTCCTCATTTTAAATGGGAGTGCCAGAGAAAACCAACGTGACTAAAAGATATGAAAAAAAGGCATAAAGTGTAGAGCTGAATCATTTTCAGAGCACTGGTAATAGGATTTGTTCATGCTCCATTTTAGCAAATGAATATGGAAGGGACAGACGATGTTTTCTTATTTGGGAAATTAGACCATTTCCTTTCTTAGTTAACTGTAAACAACCCGTCAGATTTTATGAGCTTCCTTTTATGTTGCAGCTGAAATCTGGAGAGCTATGGATTCTGTTATTCTGCTTCCTAGAGACCAAAGGTAATTAGTCATGGTTTGCCAAAATCCAGTCTCACAAGCAGAATATTAAATTAAGGTGAATAAGTATGCCCCCACATTCAGGAAATTTAAGCAGCAGAACAAATAAAAAGGAAAGGAGTTTTGCTCTGTTGGATAGATTAAAAGCTAGTAGTGAGCCTTGAATTCTAAGGCTGAGCTCTGCCACTCCCTTGTTGTTTATGAGAAACTCTGTTAAAGCTGGAAAAGTCCTAGGCAAAAATCTCACTTTATCGCTTTATGTGGCCACTCCCCTCCATCTTTGTTCAACACACTATCCCCTCACACTCCCACCACCCCATCATCAGTTGCCTCTTCTTTTAATCTGATTCACATCAAGGTAAAAATGACTTGATATTGGGGGGTGATGTGTGGAATAAGCAAAGCTAATCCCCAAGGAATAAGTTTCCAATAATGAACAATGGGCAATATAACACTTCAATCAGCACACTGTTTTGAAGCTTATGAGTCTAGGTACTTTTCCCAGGTCTCACTGAATGCTAATTAGGCAGCATGATTTTGCTCTTCCTAAACTTGAATCCCGAATTCTCTATATACATACACTTGGACATCGCTATAAAAACCTTGGGTGTAATACTTTATCTCTCTGGTTTTAGTTTCCTCATCTCTACAGCTGAAATGACAATAATAATACCAGCCTTATTACCTTGCAACTACCCCATAATACTTCTTGAGTACCTGGAACTACAGGTGCATGCCACCAGGCCTGGCAAATTTTTTAATTTTTAGCGGAGACAGGGTCTTCCTGTGTTGTGAGGGCTGGTCTCGAACTCCTGAGCTCAAGTAATCCTCCCTGATTGAGAAGATTGTCCCAGGCCGGGAAAGGAGGTATTATAGGGTTGTCAGGAGGAATAAAAGAGCTACAATTGTCTTGGTCACAGCAAGCGCTCAATAATTGTTAGCTGTTATTTATTTATTTATAAATTTTCTCAGGGTTCTAAAGGAAAAAGATAAATGCTTGGCATCAATTTTGTTAACAATTCCCCCAAATCATTATTATTATTAAGAATAGTCCAGCATGGTGGCACACACCTGTGATCCCAACTACTTAGGAAGCTGAGGTGGAAGGATCACTTGAGCCCAGAAGTTCGAGGGTCCAGTGAATGGTGACTGTGCTGCTGCACTCCAGCCTGCATGACAGAGCAAGACCCTCAAAAAAAAGAAAAAATAATATATGTCAAACTTATCATTTATGATTTGTGGGTTAAAATATTTAAAATATTTGCAATTTCCTCTGCCAAACTTATAGTTTTTGTAGCACTGCCTTTTTTTTTTTTTTTTTTTTTTTGAGACAGAGTCTTGCTCTGTCACCCAGGCCGGAGTGCAGTGGTGTGATCTTGGTTCACTGCAACCTCTGCCTCCTGAGCTCAAGCCATTCTTGGGCCTCAGCCTCCGAAGTAGCTGTGATTACAGGCATGTGCCACCCCACCCCTGGCTAATTTTTGTACTATTAGTAGTGGTGGGGTTTCATCATGCTGTCCAGGCTGATTGCAAACTGCTGGCCTCTAGTCATCTGCCCAACTTGGCCTCCCAAAGTGCTGGAATTACAGGCCTGCACCACCGCGCCCGGCCTAGCACTCCCTTCTTACAAAGAGGTTGGTAGAGGTAGGATTGATGTATCATGATGTAGTAGAAAAATGCTTGGACTTAGTCCTCCATGAACTGGAGGTGGCAATTGCCCACTTTGTTGAGTCATAGTGGTATATGGAGGACACTAGTTATCCAGATTAATCAAACAGCATATTAAAGAAAGAGGAAGAAGAAGGCTTGTGGAGGTATATAAATTCAGCCGTGGTAAGATGTCTCCATTTCTACTTTCTACCAAATAGAAGTTTCTACTGAGTAAGCTATTAATTGTCTTAGTCCATTCAGGATGGAATAACAAAATACCATAAACTGGATGATTTACAAACCACAATTCTAAAAACTGGGAAAGTCCAGGGTGAAGGTACCAGCAGATTTGGTGTCTGGGGAGTGCCTGCTTCCTAGACTGCTGTCCTTTCACTACAACCTAGCATGATGGAAGGGAGGAGGGCGCTCTCTGGAGTCTCTTTTATAAGGGCATGAGAAAAAGAAAAGTAGAGGAAACAGCTCAGAGCAATCTGGGCTATGAGAGATATGCAGGGTGCAGGTTCACGTGAGTATGAGACTTCAGACTTCAGTCAACTTGCCCCTGGCCCCGCCATGGCCCCATTATCTTCATGTTGCTAGAATTTATAATACAGTGAACAATGTATAGTCAAACAATAGCTTATGTTATTTTAATATAAATTTTTGGTAAATACCTCAGGAACTGCCTCTTTTTTTTCCTTTAAAAATTTACTTGTAACTGCTGCTAATCAGAGCTTATATTCAGGGCAATAGAATCTATGCTTCTGAATTGTTACTTCTCAAGCTTAGACCAAGCAAACTCTCTACTTACATTAATTTTTGACTCAGCATCTTCCTTTGGGTTGACACATCTGATGTAGCAAAAAGGATTCAGAGTGACTCCCTCTGACCACCTGGTACTCCTCTTTTTTTTTGTCCTTGAAACAGAGTTTCACGCTCGTCACCCAGGCTGGAGTGCAGTGGCAGGACCTTCAGCTCACTGCAACCTCCACCTCCCAGGTTCAAGCGAGTCTCCTGTTTCAGTCTCCCGAGTAGCTGGGATTACAGGCATGCTCCACCATGTCCAGCTAATTTCGTATTTTCAGTAGAGACAAGGTTTCACCATGTTGGCCAGGTTGGTCTCTAACTCCGACCTCAGGTAATCTGCCTGCCTTGGCCTCCCAAAGTGCTGGTATTACAGGCGTGAGCCACCGCGCCCCTGGCCTGGTACTTCTCTTGAAAGTGGCACTTGGAACAGCACAAACTCTTCATCTGTAGACGTTTCATTGGGTATTTCAGGTGAGTTCTCCTGAATTCAGACCTCCAAATCTTTGACTGGAGATGTAGACTTTATCTGAGCTGTTTTCAAACCCTCTCTTTTTTTAAAAAGTGAGAATTTTGGTTTCTTCTTTAGACAGGAGATTCAGGTAAAAAGCTCTGCAGAGAACCACCTTTTATTCAGCTTCTGTCTCACAGCGGACGTTTAGGTCCAAGGTTTGGCAAGTAGGCACCGGTGGTTTCATTTTACATAGCAAGCTTTTAAGATTGCAGCTGTTTTCTATTGCTTGAAACTTCAGCCTTAGCTTCTTATTTGTGACCAACTCCTCTTAGTTTCTAATTGAAAAGTGTGCCCCCATTTGCTCTTCTGCATGAGTATAATATGAGAGTCTTGTTCTCCATACCTTGAGCACTCTGCTACCATCTGGCAGTTAGAGGCAGTCCAAGATACATCACACTTTAACCCTAAATACATTCTTGGCCTCAATCACTTTAGAAAAGCTTCTGAATTATGGAAAATCAAACTTTAAAATCTAAACACTTTTTTTAAAAAACATCAATTTATGGATAAATTATAGGGCATCCTTTTGTAAATATCTAGGAAAATGAAGCCACCTAACCCTGAATAATCATTAGAATCAGTAGCCAAAACATAGATTCTTTGAAATGTCTGAAATAATTTATTTGCACTCACATTTAGAAAAACTTGGTTTTTGGTTGGTTTTAGAACCAAACAAACTGAATGAAAGACCTGGTTTATGTTTGTCCTGCCTAAAATCTGATAAGAGAAAGCTGATTTTAGGCTCTACTTTTAATATCTTTCAGCTTTTCCTCTTTTGGATCCTGTTTCCGGGAATTTTTTCCTTTGACTAAAACCTCCCTTTAAATGTTTTTCTCCTCTGTTTGCTTACTATTGAAAGCGCCTTTGCAAAATTGTGACTGAGACAGTGAAAGAAATCTAACTTAACTGACTTTATCTTGCTTCTAACCTCCAAGCTGTCCTTGTTCATTCCTGGGCGTAGGCTGAACTAACTCTGGGAGAAATTTAGTTTATAGTTTAAACAAAGACTGTAACAGCCCTTTCCCAAAGCAGACCTCCTTCTTGTCTCAGGACTAGATTGCCTCTGTAGGACTAACATTAGCTGAAGGACTAACATTAGCCACAAGATTAGAAATTATGGTTTAGGAATCCTGCAGCTGGAGGCTACATGATTCTGACCCTTCCTAAACTGCTCCAAAGATTAGTGCTTGAGATATTTTGCAGACTCCGCACTTGATGGATCAGCTGGCACCACCCTGATCAATAAACTGGCTCATCGGATCTTGTGGCCCCCACCCAGGAGCTGACTCAGCACAAGAAGACAGCTTTGACTCCCTATGATTTCATCCCTGACCAATCAGCACTCCTGGCTCACTGACTTCCCCCCACCCACCACGTTATCCTTAAAAACTCTGCTCTCCGAATGCTCAGGGAGACTGATTTGAGTAATAATAAAACTCTGGTCTCCCACACAGCCGGCTCCGCTTGAATTATTCTTTCTCTATTGCAGTTTCCCTGTCTTGATGAATCGGTTCTCTCTCGGCAATGGGCAAGGGGAACCCCTTGGGCGGTTACACTATCTTGTTGTCATGATTTTTGCTGAAGAATGTAAAACTATACTGATATTTTTTGTTTGTTTGTTTTTGAGATGGCATTTTGCTCTTGTTGCCCAGGCTGGAGTGCAATGGTGCGATCTCAGCTCACTGCAACCTCCACTTCCCAGAATCAAGCAATTCTCCCGCCTCAAACTCCCTACTAGCTGGGATTACAGGCATGAGCCACCACGCTCAGCTAATTTTTGTATTTTTAGTAGAGACAGGGATTCACCATGTTGGCCAGGCTGGTCTCAAACTCCTGACCTCAGGTGATCCATCCCCCCTTGGCCTCCCAAAGTGCTGGGATTACAGGCGTGAGCCACAGTGCCTGGCCTGTATTGATGTTTTAGAAAGCTTCAAATCTCCCCAGATTAGTTCCTCTAAGATTTATTCTTCTATTACCTTCCACTTCTGCTCCTCCTTCCTTTTGCCATATTGATACCACATGAAGAAATCTAGAGGAAACAACTAATGACTTTGAGATCCCTTGAAAAACAGAAAAAAGCGGCCGGGCGCGGTGGCTCAAGCCTGTAATCCCAGCACTTTGGGAGGCCGAGATGGGCGGATCACGAGGTCAGGAGATCAAGACCATCCTGGCTAACACGGTGAAACCCCGTCTCTACTAAGAAATACAAAAACTAGCCGGGCGAGGTGGCGGGCGCCTGTAGTCCCAGCTACTCGGGAGGCTGAGGCAGGAGAATGGCGTAAACCCGGGAGGCGGAGCTTGCAGTGAGCTGAGATCGGGCCACTGCACTCCAGCCTGGGCGACAACGCGAGACTCCGTCTCAAAAAAAAAAAAAAAAAGAAAAACAGAAAAAAGCACTACCCACCCCGCCCACTTTGTGGGGTTTTCTGTTTTCCTTGCAAAGTCTGAAGAGTTCTGGGCAGTTTCTTCTCAGTTTAAAAAAGCTCTGCTCTATTTTGCACTATGTTACCTGGATCTCCTTGGTTTTGGGCGGTAGCAAGGATTACTTTGTATTGTGAGCGATCACTTGACTTTTTTGTGTGCAATGGCTGACAAGTTACCTGTGAAAGTTGCACTTTTGAAAATGGCTGACAGCAGTTGCAATGAACGGATGTAACTGCAGGGGGCCTACCTACGTCTTTGTGCACTTAGATAAAAAAGGCACTGCTTAAACATTTAGCAAAATGTCTTTTTGGTAACATATACTATTGAAGCTTGTGTAGCCCAGTCTCATGGCTTTTCCCTCTTTTTGGGACCCAAGATTCAGTGTAAAAGTGGGATCCTTGATTTTTAAACATGTAGATACATTGCCTTCCAATTGTACCCTCTTTTCAAATTTAAATATTAGACCCTGGAAACTATAAATGCTTTCTTTGCTCTACTCATTAAAGCACTCCACCCTGATGTCAGTAATCTAATAAAGCAACAAAGTTGAAAAGATCACCTATCCAACTAGATTGGTCTCCAAAATATGACTTTCAGGCATTTAGCTGGTTATTTTGAAACTTTTTGTAAAGAAATTTATATCTGTAAAGGAAATCTCCATTTGTAATGGCATTTCCCTGCAACCAAGCCATTAGAAACTTTTTATTTGTTTGTTTGTTTTTTTGTTTGGAGATAGGGTCTTGCTATGTTGCCCAGCCTGGTCTTGAACTCCTGGGCTCAAGCAATCCTCCCACCTTGGCCTCCCAAAGTGCTGGGATTACAGGCATCAACCACCATGCACAGCAAGCCATTGGAAACTTACAATGGGAAAGGCATTGGCTTTACATTTACATACCAAACCTTACCTCAGTTTAAGCTACTTTTCCTCACAATCTTGTCTTGACTGGTTATTTCTGTTTCCACAAACAATGGTGTTTAGATCTAAGTTCTATGCCTGTGGAATGTTAATTTTCACTTGAGTCACATCTTTGAAAATGAAAATTTAGGGTTGCCAAGCTAATAATTTTTTACAGCAATGGCACAGGTAATAAATAAATTGATAATCTAAAGGAGGAAAGCAAATTATTTGAAAATTGACTAGTGAAGAATCTTATATAAGACTTGTTTCTGTCTTTGTTCCTATGTCTGTATGTTTATATCGGTCATGTATGTAATATTTCACTACCAAAATATATGAAAGAACTCTAATTAATTGGACTTAAGAAAAAGTGCTTGAATCAAGCATTTATCAGAAAAATAGAAACTGATTCAAATGTCTTTTAGTTCACATGACTGGTAAGTATTTGGTAAATAAAACTGGTTTTATGGTTTAAGGAAAGCAGCCATCTCTTCTACCAGCAAAAATACCCATGTATTTTAACTTGATGGTTTTACAGGCTGTAGAAACGATGAACAAAGAAATAACTTGAGTTGATAGCTAGCTTTTTAAAATAAGCTACTCAAGCATAATTGTTAAGAATGAATAAATTGGCCAGGCATGGTTGCTCACACCTGTAATCCCAGCACTTTGGGAGGCTAAGGTAGGTGGATCACGTGAGGAGAGGAGTTTGAGAACAGCCTGGCCAACATGGCAAAACCCCGTCTCTACTAAAAGTACAAATATCAGCCAGGCATGGTGGTGGAGGCCTGTAATCCCAGCTACTCAGGAGGCTGAGGCAGGAGAAACACGTTAACCTGGGAGGCAGAGGTTACAGTGAGCTGAGATTGTGCCACTGCAAACCAGCCTGGGCGACAGAGCGAGACTCTGTCTCAAAGAAAAAAAAAAAAAAAAAAAAGAGAGATTGAATAAATTACATTAATATAAATGGGATAAAAGCCCAGCACTTTCGGAGGCCGAGGTGGGTGGATCACCTGAGGTCAGGAGTTTGTGACCAGCCTGGCCAACATGGTGAAACCCTAACTCTACTAAAAATAAAAAAATTAGATGTCCTTGTGATTCCAGCTACTTGGGAAGCTGAGGCAGGAAAATTACTTGAACCCAGGAGGCAGAGGTTGCAGTGAGCTGAGATTGCACCACTACACTCCAGCTGGACGATAGAGCGAGACTCTGTCTCAAAAAAAATAAAAAATCATAAAATATCTGAGTCACTTCTATAGAAAATCTAAATAAATTTAGATCTTTTAATAAACAAAAATTGTGAAAATGTCTTTCTAGAAATTATGAAATGATTTCATCTATAAATACTGATATAAAACAGTTCGAAATTACCTACTTTTGGGTTTTCCCTGGAAGATAGGATTACTAAGAGTTAAAATTGTTGTTAATATGTGTAATTAAAATTAAGTATAACAGAAACAATTTCACATAGAGAGTGTATAAAGAAAGCAATATGTAAAGAAAGCTGAAGAAAAATTAATTTTTTTCCTTTTAGGTGAGAGACAACTGTGTGTGTGAAATTATAAGACGAAAAGAGAAGTAAATTTTATTTCTGAGATAGAATGCCAAAATAAAAAAGGAAATATAGGACAAAACTAAAGGTTTAAACAATTTTTAGAAAGTTTGTGAAAGATTTATCTTGTGAAAGATTCAGTATGTGATCCAATTGGCTAAAATTAAAAGGGAATACTTAGTTTTTGTTTGTTTGTTTTTGAGATGGAGTCTGGCTCTGTTACCTAGGTTGAAGTGCAGTGGCATGATCTTGGCTTACTGCAACCTCCGTCTCCTGGATTCAAGAGATTCTCCTGCCTTATCCTCCTGAGTAGCTGGGAATACAGGTGCCCACAACTATGCCTGGCTAATTTTTTTTGTATTTTTAGTAGAGACAGGGTTTCACCATATTGGCCTGGCTGGTCTCGAACTCCTGACCTTGTGATCTGCCCACCTTGGCCTTCCAAAGTGCTGGGATTACAGGTGTGGGCCACTGCACCTGCCCAGGGAATACTTAATTTTTCTAAATATTTATAATTAATATCAAAATCATGCTGACATAAAGAGTGTGAGAGCCTGTGTTAGAATAACAGGATTTTCTTAGAGTATTGATCTGTTCTTTAACTGAAATTGTTAGTTTTGCAAGATTTGTGAAAATCTTATCTTTTGTGGTCAAAGCTATTGAGATTGGATGAATTTGTTTATAAGTTTATACTAATATGCTGATGCAAAGAGAGAATTTGGTTTTCTCTTTTGTACAGAATTTTCACATAATAGCCATAAGTGATCATAAGACTTTGTTCACCTTTTGAGTAAACTGCAAAATAAAAATAAAGTGAGAAAGACAGATTCTGTTGGGGCTCCTGCTGTCTTTATTAGATGTTTTGATTGTTTAAAAACCTGATTCTTCTTTCAAAGATAAAAGATTTTGCTTTTTGAAATCTTTGATTTATCATTTTGGTTAATTGAACTATTAGTTTAGAGTGATCTATGATCCTATTTTTATCAAGTGTTTTAAACCTTTAATATTTAACATACTATTGGGGAACTCACCCCCAATATTTCAACATAGGTTCTTTCTATCTACTCTAAGTGTTGTCCAGAGAGAAATAAAGAAAGACAGTACAGAGAGAGGAATTTTACAGCTGGGCTGCCAGGGATGACATCACATATTGGTAGGACCATGATGCCTGCCTGAGTCTCAGACCAGCAAGTTTTTATTAAGGGTTTCAAAAGGGAAGGGGTGTAAGAATACAGAGTAGGTACAAAGATCACATGCTTCAAAGAGCAAAAAGCAGAACCACTGATAAGGGTCTAACAAAGATGACATGCTTCTGAGGGGACAGGGCAAAGGGCAAAAGCAGAACCACTGATAAGGGTCCAACAAAGATCACAGGGCAAAGAGCAAAGCAGAACCACTGATAAGGGTCTATGTTCAGTGGTGCACATATTGTCTTGATGAACATCTTAAACAACAGAAAACAGGGTTCTAGAGCAGAGAACCAGTCTGACCACAAATTTACCAGGGCTGAGTTTTCCCAACCCTAGTAAGCCTGAGAGTACTGCAGGAGACCAGGGCTTAATTTCAGTCCTTATCTCAACTGCACAAGACAGACATTTCCAGAGTGGCCATTTATAGACCTCCCCCAACTAGTGCATTTTTTCCCCAGGGTATTAATATTAGTATTCCTTGCTAGGAAAAGAATTTGGCAATGTTTCCTACTTGCACGTCCATTTATAGACTTTCTGCAAGAAGAAAATATAAGTCTTTTTGCCCGACCCCGCAGGCAGGCAGACGTTATGGTTGTCTTCCCTTGTTCCATAAAAATTGCTATTGTTCTGTTCTTTTTCAAGGTGCACTGATTTCATGTTGTTCAAACACACATGTTTTACAATCAATTTGTACAGTTAACACAATTATCATAGTGGTCCTGAGGTGATGTACTATCCTCAGCTTACGAAGATAACAGGACTAAGAGATTAAAGACAGGCATAAGAAATTATAAAAGTATTATTTGAGAACTGATAAATATCCATACTAAAATGAGATCTTCACAATGTATGTTCCTCTGCCACGGCTCCAGCCGGTCCCTCCATTCGGGGTCCCTGACTTCCCATAACAACATACTTCCAAAAATAAAATTTTCAATTCTAAAATTAAGTTTTTTCTTAAAGAATCCCTGGAAGCCCAAAAGGTTTATTAGGCTCTATTAGGTTCTTATTAGGCTTATGTGGTATATTAAAATCTTATTTAAAACATTGTCAAATAAGAAACTGTGTTTAACTTTGTTTAAGTTATATTTATATGAATGTTAATATGTGTTCCACACTTTTATGATAGTCCTAAAATTCTGATATATCTATATATATGTTATTAGAGATTAGTGTAGTTATTATTAGAAATTGTTATATGTCACATAAAAGACCAAATTTCCTTATTAATAGTGGTTTACAATTGGCTATAGACCAAAATTTGCCTTTTTTTCAAGGAAATTCATGGAAAAGGACACTGAAATGTACTCTTGAATACAAGTTTTTAAGTTTGGAGATCATATAATAAACTGATGTGTTCATGAAGATTGCTAACCCAACATCAAATAGAATGAAAATTAATTACATGAGACTAAACTAATTAGGAGTGACATGATTTTTATAGCTTTTTATTTGAAATTTTGCTGATTATTTTTATATTTTGTTTTCCAGAGCCAGGGAAACTTTTTTTCTTTGAGCTATTTATAACTTATAACCATTGCATAAAATGTAACTTTGTGAGCAAAATGGAAACATTTGCCTCTCCACCCGGTTTTTCCAAAACTTGGAAACTATTTGTGAGCATTCTGATTTTATGATAAGCCAGGTATTTGCATAAGCTCAATATGAATCTGTTTTCTGTAACAGGACATAATTGGAGACACTGGTTGTTTTATCAAGGTCTTGACTGAAGTGACATATTTTCTGACCAAACTGCTTTGAGGAATTGAGGTTGACTTTTATAGACATGATAAAAAGCACTGTGTAAAGGCAGGCCTGGTACTTTTTCTTCATGATTCTCTTTATTTAATTTAATTGAATTTTATTGGCTCTCACTTTTTTTTTTTTTTTTTTTTTTGAGATGGAGTTTTGCTCTTGTTGCCCAGGCTGGGGTGCAATCTCGGCTCACTGCAACCTCTGCCTCCCAGGTTCAAGTGATTCTCCTACCTCAGCCTCCTGAGTAACTGGGATTATAGGCATGCACCATCATGCCTGGCTAATTTTGTATTTTTAGTAGAGATGGGGTTTCTCCTTGTTGGTCAAGCTGGTCTCAAACTCCTGACCTCAGGTGATCCACCTGCCTCAGCCTCCCAATGTGTTGGGATTACAGGCATGAACCACCATGCCCAGCCCTAGCAAAACCGACTTTAAAAGTGTATATGGTCAATCACTATTCTTACTGAACTTTATGCAAATAATCAGACTAAGTATAATACTTCTAGTTATTTTGCAAGTAAATTGATTCTACTAAGATTTATTTTTGGTAAAAATAGGAACTGGAGAGAGAATACAATTATGTGCACTTGTTAATAGATTATTTCAGCCCTAACCATTGTTTTTGAATTTTTATTATTTTATTAAAATTTGGACCTAATCTCCAATGGAGTAGATGTATCTCTCATTGTTTTACTTCTTCTGAGAAAACCAAAAACATGAAATTCCAAGATTAGAGGTGATTTAACAAGCAGCAGCAATTATATAAATCAGTGACTTGACTGAGGACTATCGAGGAATGAGCCTTCCCAGCACCAAGGGATGAGAACCTCTGTCTCTATAACCTAAGCAGAGATTTATTATCATGCTTCCATGGGAAGATTTTTTATCAATGGAGGGGAAATGAGAAAAGAAAAATAGCGTACAGTAGTTTGAGTTACATGAGTTATGGAGACGGAGGGAGATGTGAGTGTGGGACTTCAGTCATGCCCCTCCATTTCCCTCACTCATGCCTGGAGGAAATTATTTAAGTCTTTTTATTCCTGGCTAACTGCCTCAGCTGTTATCTTCATGTTCCTAGAATTTGTGATTAAAAGAACAATATATAGTCGATCAATCATTTATTTTGTTTCACTAATTATTGATAAACAACTCAGGAACTGCCTCTTCTTTCTCTAAAAATCCACTTGTAACCCGTTGCTGATTATCAGAGTGTATATTCAGGCAATTTGAATCTATGTTCATGGATTGCAATTCTCAAGCTTGACCCAAATAAACTCTCTACTTATACTAATTTTGCTGCAGCTTCTTCCTTTTAGGTTGACAGGCATTAATCACATTCATGTGCCCTTGTAACTTAATCACTTCCCAAAGACCCCATTTCCTAATATCATCACCTTGGAGGTGAGGATTTCACATAGAAAATTTGGCAGGACACAAACATTCAGACAATAAAAGTGTTAATCTGGGCTGAATGGACCCTGCTTTCCTAATGTCCATTGGGAAGACGAATCAGCCAATGTGTAGCATTGACTATCTCTGCTTGTTTCTCTCTTGGCTTTTGTGTCATTTCTGGTTTTCCTCCTACTTTAGTGACCATTATATCTCAGGTTGATTTTTATTGTCTTATCTTTTTTTAACTCTCTCATTTAAAAGTCCAGGTTATTTATTATTCATTAATTGCCCCACTGTTATTCATATGCAACATTCCACTTGGAAAATCTCGGTAGATTCAACTACCATTTTTAAGTGGGTTACTCCCAAAACACACCTATCTCCAGTTTAGCCTTCTCGGCTCTACTTTGGACTAACCAGCTACTTGCTGTAAACCTCCATGAGATATTACACAATCATCTGACACTTAGCCCAGTACTGAACTTAACTCAAATCCCAAGTGAAAAGAATTTTTTACACTCTATCTTGGAAAATTACACTACTAACAACCTAGTCACTCAAGCCAGAACCTAAAAGGCCTCTTAGTAAAGTGCTTTGTATGTAACCTCTGTTATCACCGCTTATGTCTATTCTCCCTTAATATTTCTCACATGTCTCCAATCCACCACCATAATTTAATTTAGCCTCTCCTGGCTTCTTGACTGATTCAATATAATAGTCATAAAGTGGCCTCCCTACGTTTGATATTCTCATTCTTACGTCTTTCCTCTCACTATGACCAGTGATCCCTCATATGGCAAACTGAACTTGTCTTTCTGCTTAAAACCTGTAATAGCCTCCCACAGCTTTCAAGATAAAATTTAAAATATATAGGCTGGTACATGGGTATTCACACTCTGGCCTTGACTCTTCATCTATCACTGGACTGTGACTGCAGTATCCGCATTTATCCCCTTGAGACCACAGGACAGTTTCTGACACAGGCATCAAGATCAGCATTTGAATTCAGGCAATGCAATGAATTCCACTTGAGACACTCTCTCTTGCACCAAATTACTTCCAGAGACAAAGGAAGGAACTAAAACCGGCTTTCCAACATTTGAGAGTAGTTGGCCATGGATGTGGAAAATTCAGTGACATAATGTGTAAATAATGCTAGTTGGACTCCACAAGCCCGTTTGAGCTAGATGGAGTAGAGAGTACCCAGGCTAATTAGTGGTGTCTTTTTCAGACTTAAGTACTATAAGTATAGAAATCATATATTAATGGACTTTGTATATATGGTGCTTAATACAATAACTAGTCAAATTATCATTTAGGGAATAAAAGAAAAAGCAATAGGGGAGGACGTAAGAGCATTTATTTGGCACCTCACTCACTTCCTACATTTCCTTCATTATTATAGTATTCGATGTGATAGAAGATGAGAGAAAAGGAAAATATTCACCAGAATTTTAAAACATTTACTGAGGTAGGATTTGGATATGGTAGTGCCTCCTTTTCTGAGGTTTCATCTTCTTCAGTTTTTTCTACCTGTAGTCAACCTCAGTCCATAAATATTACATAGAAAATTCCAGAAATAAATAATTTCTAAGTTTTAAATTGTTTGTGGTTCTGAGTAGTGTGATGAAACATTGCATTGTCTCCTTCTGTCAGGGGATTGGTTCCAGGACCCTCTTAGGATACCAAAAGCCAAGGATGTTCAAACTCCTTATATAAAATGGGACAGTATTTACATATAACCTATTCACATCTTCCCATGTACTTTAAATCATCTCTAAATTACTAGTGATGGTGACCATCTTACATGCTCACTGTCCATTATATAATATCTTTTGTAAAGTGTCTGTTCACATCTTTTACCCATTTTTATTTTATTGTTTGTCATTTTATTATTGAGTTCTACATGACAGACTATTTATATATATAATGAATATTTATAATACATATATAATTTTTTTTCTGAATCTGTGGCTTGTGGGGTTTTTTCCTTAACGATGTCTTTTGAATAGTAGAAATTTTTAATGTTGATGAAGTCCAATATATTATTTTATATTTTGATTAATGCCTTTTTATTCTAAGAAATGTTTTCTACCCCAAGATTATGAATACTTTATTTTATTAATTTTGAATTAACTTTCGTGTATGTATATCAGTTAAAGTTAGATATGGATTAGGATTAGATATGATGTAGTGTTCATTATTTTCCATGTGGATGTCCATTTTCTCCAGATAATTCATTGAAAAATTTCCTTCCACCATTGAATGGGTTTGTCATTTTGTCATCCATTGGCTGTACAGGTGTTTGTATATTTCTAGACTCTCTATTCTGTACTACCAATCTATTTATGGATCCTTACAGCATACTACACAATTTTAATTGGTATAGGTTAATAGTAATTTGTGACATTAAGTAGTAGACGTCTGTTCAATTCATTCTTTCAAGACTATTTTGGCTATTTGGTGTACTTTGCATGTAATAATTTTATATATGTTAGAACCAGCCTGTTTCTACCAGGAGAAGAAAAAGAAAAAAAGAAAAGAAAAAGTGAGGAGAGGAGAGGGGAAGGGAGGAGAGGAGAGAGGAAGGGAGGGGAGGGGAAGGAAGGGGAAAGGAGGGGAGAGGGAGGGAGCAGAGAGGAAGGGAGGGGAGGGGAAGGGGAAAGGAGGGGAGAGGAGAGGAGAGGAGGGGAGCAGAGAGGAGAGGAGAGGAGAGGGGAAGGGAGGAGAGGAGAGGAGAGGGGAAGGGAGGAGAGGAGAGGAGAGGAGGAGGAAGGGAGGGAGGGAGGAAAACTTGCTAAGATTTTGATTGGGACTGATCAATTTTGGTGAAATTGACATCTTAACAGGTTGACTCATCCAATAATTTGACATATTTCTTCATTTGTTAACTATAGTTTCTCTCAACAGTGTGTTGTAGTTTTTCAGTGTAGATATCTTAAACATATGTATTAAATATATTTCTTTTTTATTTTAAAATCAGAGACGACGTCTTGCTATGTTGCCCAGACTGGTCTCAAATTCCTCGACTCAAGCAATTCTGCCTTGGCCTCCCAAAATGCTAGAATTACAGATGTGAGCCACCGTGCCTGACCCATATTCCCCTTTTCATAACCTTATAAATGATAGAAATTCTAAATTGTGTTATCTAACTGTTGCTAGTTTCAAAAAATTCAGTTGAGTTTTGTATATAGACCTTGTAAACCATGTAACCTAGACAATTTGCTTAGTAATTGCATCATTTCTTTTCTTTTCTATTTGGCAGATTTTTTAAAAATTCACTATGAACACAGCTATGTTGACTATAAAAAATGTATGTTTCACTTTTTCCTTTCCAGTCTTTATTATTTTGTCTTCTTTTACTTGCTTTATTGCACTGATTGGTAACTCCAGTGCAGTATTGTTAGAAATGATGAGAACAAAGCTTAGCTAGTTCTGTCAGAAAGGAAACCATTTTAATCTTTAAGTATGATGCTAACTATAATATTTTTTATAGATGACCTTTATCAGATTGAAGTTTTTCTATTTCTATTTGATTGAGTTTTTTTAATGAATGGATACAAAATTTGATCAAATGCCATTTTTGCATATATTGAAATACCCATACAATTTCTTAAATGTTTCATAGAATTCACCAGTGAAGTCATTTGAGCCTAAAGTTTTATTTGAGGTAAAGTGTCAAATTATGAGTTCAAGTTACTTAACAGATATAAGGTTATTCAGGATCTCGATTTGTTCTCGGATTAGTTTTGGTAACTTGTGCTTTTCAAGAAGTTTGTCAATTTCACCTGAGTTGTCAAATTTACTGGCATAAAATTATTAATAATATCCCTGTATTATTCTTTGAATGCCTGTAGAATACATAGTGATTGCTTCCCTTTATTGTTGATATTGGTGATTTGCATTTTCTCTCTGTTTTGTTGTTGTTCATTGTAGGCACAATCTTATTAACTTTGTTTCTCTTTTCCAGAAACAGGTTTAATTTCATTGATTTTCTCCATTTCCTGTTTCTATCGCATAATTTTCACTTACTTTTGAAAATTTTCTATTCTGCTTACTTCGAGTTTAATTTGTTCACCTTTTGCTAGCTTCTTAAAGTGGAAACCTGAACAAAAGATTTTAGAGCTTTCTTCTTTTCAAAATCTATACATTTTCTCTAGGAGCTGTGTAAAAAAGGTTCAGTATGCTCTGCTCAATTATGGAGGCTGGTTTCTCCCTGCAATTTAGCTTATCAAGATTTCATTGCAAATGCTGCTTTTTCTTAATTTCACTAAGTATGATTTTTATTATTTTTTTATTTTTTTATTTTTTCATTGTTCTTGTTTTCAGCATGGGAGAAATGGTCTTTCAAATCCTTTTGCATCTGGACGGGCATGGTGCCTCACACCTATAACCCAGCACTTTGAGAAGCTGAGGAGGAGTTTGAGACCAGCTTGGACAACATGGTGAAACCCCATCTCTACTAAAAATACAAAAAATTAGCTGGGATGGTGGCTTGCATCTGTAGTCACAGCTGCTTGGGAGGCTGAGGCAGGAGAATCGCTTGAACTCAAGAGGCAGAAGTTGCAGTGAGCCCAGATTGTGCCATTGCACTACAGCCTGGGCGACAGAGTGAGACTCTGTTCAAACAAAACAAAACAAAACAAAACAAAAATCTTTCTACCTCTAACCTGGCTACCTGGTAGTGAAAGTTTATTTAATGACTGTTTAAAATACATATCCTGAACATACAGAGGTTCTGCTAAAATCTAGTTTATGAAACATTCATATATTCTTAGTATCTTTCACCATTTTCCTGATTTACTTCCAAGTAAAATCCTGGCATATTAATTCTGAATAATCTCAGAAAAATTACTTTAAAACTCAAAATGATAAATATTAGAGGTGTAGTTCAAGGCGTAACTTTCCAGGCAAGGAAACAACCAGTTATCATTTTAATTCATTCATCTAAATGAGTTACTAATCTGCTCAATTCCAAGATAAGTTACTCAAAGAATCTCTTTCACATCTTTTTATTTCTGCTTTAATTTTTTAAAGTAAAAAACAGTCCTGTAAAGTGATTGTTAAGTATAAAATATCTTCAAAGAAAAAAAGAATGAAGGAACATTTTATTCTATCATAAGACTCATTCAACAGATATTAAATTCTTTTATGTGAAATTTTTTTGGTCTTTTCAATAAATGATAGCTATTACTTGTATTTTAGAACATGTACACTTCAATACTCAGAGAAATTGCCAGGGATCTCTAAAGGGTCACTTTTTTTTTTTGAGATGGAGTCTTGCTCTGTCCCCCAGGCTGGAGTGCAGTGGCACGATCTCCGCTCAGCAACCTCCACCTACCGGGTTCAGGCAATTCTCCTGCCTCAGTCTCCCAAGTAGCTTGGACTACAAGCTCACGCTGCCACGACTGGCTAATTTTTGTATTTTAGTGGTGATGGATTTCACCGTGTTGCCCAAGCTGGTCGCGAACTCCTAAGCTCAGGCAATCTGCCCACCTCATCCTCCCAAAGTGCTGGGATTACAGGCGTGAGCCACCGCGCCTCGCCAGGGTCACCTTTATCTTTGTGGATTAATCATGTCAGATAACCCTACTATGATAAGCTAAAGCCATACCCATTGGATGATTTTATTTCAATAGATTTCATTTTCTTCTTTTGACCGCCACTTTCTCTCTGGTTACATTAGAGAAAAGCAGAAAGAAGTCCCATTGTGAAGAGAAACCAGAAAAAAGCTTTGCTACAAGGCAAGAGCTAATTCACTATTCTGTAGGGACTGATATTCATCTATCTTTCAATAAAAGCTAGTGGTTCAATAGGCCCAATGCACCCAGCTAATCTAGAAAGAAGTTGACGCTTGGGAACAGGGATTCAATCAAGATTCATGCATAAGTGCTATTACTACATATAAAATATACTTATAACTACTTGATATAAGATATGACTAATTTGAGAACATAACCAACTGACTTTAGCCTTGGCAACATTGCATAGACATTTGAAAATGTGATGCTACTGAATATATCAGTTTGGGTAATATAGCAAATGTTTATATCTAATTAGAAAATAAATAAATGAATTTCTGACCTGGAAATCAGCCGTGCATTCCCAAGGTCCTTTAAAAGATTGAAAATATATAAGTGATGCCGTCTAAAAATAACTCAGTGACTGCTGTTTACTATTCAGTATTCAGATATTCTAATAAAATGAAATAAGCTTCCCTATGAAAGGTATTTTTGCTGAACATTCCCAAGGGTAAGAGCAATTTCCTTTTTAGATGAGTAATGTGTTAGTTAAAGTCACGACTATGCTGCGCATATCAAGTTCTGTAAGCAGATAGGAATTCATGAGCAGAGAAAGAAAGCAAGTGAGAAATCAGGAGCATAAAATTCTGAGACAATTAAAGTTCTTAAATAGGTAAGAAACAGAGTAGTTTCTGCATGATTAACTGCATGACTTAGGGATAGCATTGGGTAATCAGTGCAAAAATAAAAAAGTCTCCTAAAATACCTTTTCTTTACTTAATTATATACTCTTTCTTTAGGTGGTTAATTTTAGTTAACACAGAGAAATGTAAATGTTAAATTGCTGCCAATTGCATGAAGATATAGACATTTAAAAGTGTGATTTTAATTTATCAAATACTCCTAATTTAAAAGTCACATGCTACTGTTTCCATCATTTAAGCCACAATAATATCAACTTTCAGTTTTATTTGGGATTTTGTTCTGCATCTAAAGGCAAAAAGTTAATTTTTAAAAGGGGTACAATGTCCTCATGATGTGTTAAATGCAACTATATTTGTCTATATTTACGTGGGGTTTTATGTAAAGCACATGCATTTAATTGATATTTATTCACTTGACATCTTACTAACAAGTGTTTGAGTATTCTCTGGTATTTGAGTACGCTGAAACTATGTTAATATTAGTCTAAGCAAGTAGAAAGTGTACCATGGTGAGTTACTTCTTCTTAATATAATAGATATTAAATTAAACCCTAGGAGTTGTATTACATATTGAACATTCATTGTGAAAGCTCTCTACTAGGACTCAAATTTGATCATCAGAAAAATGATGTGTGACTCTATGATCTCCTACACCTTTTCTTATTCTATTACTGTGTAACTATGTGATTGTACTTTTGACTTATAAAGGATAGAAGTAGGCCTAGTATCTTAACCCAAGGAAGTGCTGTGCAAAAGTTTTCAGATTACCAGATTCATCTCTAGATAGCTGTGACCTTTGAGAGATTCAGAAGCATCAGCAACAATTGACAGGTTTTTTTATTATTATTATTTAAGGTTAAAATGCATTACTCATCCCTGTAAAATTTAAAGAATGAACTTTGCATTCTGTAAAAGCTTTGTTCATCTGTAAACCAGAGTGGTTTGCAAAATGGTAGCTATTTGGCTTGGAAGGATATCTTTTTATTTGTGAATCCTAGAATGAAACTAAACAACCTCACAACAACGGACTAATAATATTTAATGTTTATTGACCACTAAATATATGCCAAGAATTCTTCCAAAGGCTCTAATATATGAACCTATGTAATCCTCATAACAATTATTTGAGACAGGTATTATATATATTGTTATACCCATTTTACAGATGATATACATGTGAACAATTAATTTGCACAAGGTATAGTAAGTAGCAGAGTGAGAATTCAACACAGACATCCTGCCTCCAAAGTCCGCACTTACAATTAATATTCTATAGTGTTTCTATGTAGTACATGTTAAATTGAACCATGTCATCTATAGTTCCACATCACTGGTTTTTGTTTTTGTTTTTTTTTAATCACCAAATTAGATAACATGGAGTATCCTAGTGGTCTGTAACAACTGAGTCTTGCTTGCAAAGGAGGCCATAGGGACCCAAGTTTTCAAGGTCTTTTCCTTCCAGACCTTTATTTATTAATGTATTCATTTAAATATTAGCCAGTGTCTTAATCTGCTTGGGCTACTATTTTAAAAAGGAGCCATAGACTAGGTGGCTTAAACAGCAGATACTTACTTTCTCACAGTTCTGAAGGCTGGGAGTCTGAAATCAAGGAACCAACATGGTCAAGTTTCGGTCCCTCTTCCTGGCTCACAGGTATTCTCTTATAACTATGTCCTTACACGGCTGAGACAGAAAGCTGTGGTGTTTCTTCCTCTTCTTACGAGGGTGCTAATCCCATCATGCAGGTTCTATTCTTATGAGCTCATCAAAACCTAATGACCTCTCCAAAGGTCCACTTTCTAATACCATTACATTGGGGGTTAGAGATTCAAGTCATAAATTTAAACGGTCCCCAACATGGAGCTTGTAGCCACTGTTCTAGGCACTGGGGATGCAGTAGTGAACAAAGGAGACAAAAATGCCTTGCCCACATGGAACTTAGAGTCTCATAGGGAAGATAGTAAGATAAATGAGTAAAATAAATAGACTATTTGATATTAGTAAGTGCTATGGGAGAAAAAAGAGGAAAGCAATGCTAGGAAATATAATGTGCAATTGAACAGGATGGTTGAGAAAGCCTTTCTGAGAATCTTGGTTGACTCAATCTGAATAGGCTATGATGGAGAAGGCAACTGCAAAGGACTTGAGGGGAGCTTAGGGGGCCTGTTTGAGACAACGAAGCAGGGTGGCTCAACTGGTGTGAATTAGACAGAAAGTGTAAGGGATTTGAATAGAGAAGTAAAAGAAAGGCCCAGCATGAAGGTCCTTGCAACTCATAATATGAACCTTAGATTTTATTCTGAGTAAAACAAAAGATATTAAAGGATTTTGAGCAGAGGAGTGGCGTGTTCTGAACATTCATTTGAACAGAATAATTCTGGCTGCTTTGCTGAAAATAAACTGAAGATAGGAACAAGAGCTGAAGCAGAGAGACCAGTTAGCAGGCTAACACGTCAAATCATTAAGAGATTAGGCAAATGGGTGCTAATCATGCCTCATATGAATTGACCAAATGTTTTATTTGCTGCAGAGAGAAAATGTGAATATGATTTTAATGCTAATTTGGGAAGACTTCCAAGAAAGTTGGCATAGTGCACAATGCATTAATCTCTCTCAAACTCTTTGATTGAACAAAAACAAACTTGAATTGGATATAAACTACATATACAATGAAACTAAACTGTGGCAGTAAAGTCCATACTTAACATTCTGAAAGTAGTCTGCTAGAAAATATAAAATGAAGACATAAATGAAATATTCTGTGATTGCAATAAATATTACTTGTAATACTAAATATGAAAAAGAGTTTAAAGGTGGATGATAACATTCTGAAGAGCACTACTAAATTCTTAATCTGCAGATCAATAGTGAGAAATGTTCGTGGACACATTTGCATTCTGTAGAACAGGATGGATAGTGAGCAAGAAACCTCTTGACCGTACAGAATAACTTTGATTCCTAATGTAAGAGAAAAGGGAGCAGATTGTAGCAATAGCCGGATCAGAGGAGAGACAAGGGAACAAAAGGTGGGAACATTAGGGGTCAACAAAGATATCCTGTGTACAAATTCAATAGCAAAATTCTGTGGGCTACAGATATTCATATTGGATGTAACTTTTCACAAGGTTGGTATTCATTTTTGGAAGCCTAGATATGGAGCTCCCATACTCGCCTCACACCTATTTGACCAGAAATGCCACTAGGAGCTGGGGTTCAATGAACCTGTAGGAAAAATCAGCAAAATGTTGACCGCATACTGCCCTTTCCCTTAGTATCCACTCCTCCAAGCAGCGGAATAAGCTTTAGCAGTTGAACACTGAGCATTCCAATTTAAGACATTGAGTGATATGATGGAAAGAAGAAAGTCAAAGAGAATTTCTGCACAGTGTTTGGAAGCAATTATTGGCCTTAGTGAAAGTGTCTACACTGAAGTCAAGATCAATTGCAGTATTTAATTAATACAAATGTTTTTCAAGATAATGAAAGAGGATAAAGTTGTATGCAAAGCATAGATAAGTCAGCTTTTTGAATTTCAGAAAAGAATTGCTTACTCTGTCCAGCAAATTAAAGATATCAAAGAGAGGATACAAAATATCAAATAAATTGTCAATTGGAAAAGGAGCTACTACAACTAATAAAATTGATAATTTCAAAAACATATTGAAAAGAGCAAAAACATACTATTAGTGTTTTTTCAATGGCATACCAGACAAATTTGAAGAGTACAAATACAACACTGAGAAAAAGGGAAAGAGATTAATGTTCTCAATGCAAAAACTTGACTGGAAAAATTTGGCTGGACAAAGTTAAACAAGTAAGGAAGACTTTATTCAAGGCTATTCAATAACGAAGAAAAACCAGAATGCAATGTGACCTTGACTCTGCTAAAAAAGGAGCAAGAGAATTTTTAAGTTCTGGAGTATGGAGATCCTAGTCTATCTGTGTGTGCTAATTGGTCTCACCCAAAGTAAAGGTAAGTTTTTTTATATCTTCATGACAGGAGATAATTACACAACTCGGGGAAAGACAAGCTAGTCTCCTACCCTCCTACAAAGATTGGGAGATAGTTGGTGCTATCTCTTTTAACGATTACGCCTGCTCCCCCTTCACCTTCTGCCATAATTGTAAGCTTCCAGAGGCCCCCCAAAAGCTGAGCAGAAGCGAGCATCATGCTTTCCATATAGCCTGCCAAACTGTGAGCCAATTAATTCCCTTTTCTATAAATTACCCAGTCTCAGGTATTTCTTTAGAGCAATGCAAGAATGGTCTACTACAGTCCCAGACTTACAATGTTTTGACTTTGCATGTATCAGGGTAGTAGATGCAGTTTTGACTATGGGTTTATTAGGAAGTAACATCATTGTTAGTAAAAAATAAAAAAATTAAAAAAAATCTGTGTATTTCATTCATCTCAGGTCCATGAGAAAGACAGTCCTGGGTTGTAAAACAGGCAACAAGATTTCTAAAAAATTAAATTTCAAAGAATCACAGAAGGTATTTATAATGAAAAAAGTTTAAGTAAATGTTCTAAGAAAAGGGAAAGAGGGACCTCTATGGCTAGTGACTGGGTTGAGGAGATGATCAGGAAGAAACCTGTCTAAAGTATAGACAAGTTGAGGGTAATGTTGAGGCCATGTTCATCCATATAGATGATATAGTTCATATGGAGGCCAGACAATGAAGTTTCTATGCACAGATAAGCATAGAAAATACTTTCATAGACATAAAGGAAGAATAATTCCTGAAATCAAATAATACCTGAATCAGTACATCGAAATATGACTGTTCTAGGACAATTTAACACCGAGTTTTATTTTGATGAAACAACTAAACTTTGAGCAAAAACAGTTGCCAGTTCCCACAAGTTGCCAGGGCAGCAGGAGCATGGCGAACATAATACAATTCCAAAGGAGACAAAATATTTAGCCAGGCCACCTTCAGACCTCAGACATCAAAAGGTATAGTTCAATGTCATGAGTATGCCCATTGACTAGTAGACTGCAGAGAGCAATAAACATCACGCCAAAGAATTTTGGTTTTATTTTATGTGAAAAGTCAGTTTTTCCCAACTGGATATTCCAAAATCAATGCATGCTATAGTCTCCCTCCACTCCATCTTTTAAGATTCAGCTCATATGTTAGCACATTAGAGTCAAGAAGTTCCATACAAGCACATGTAACTTTTGGTAACAAATATTTCCTAAATTATTTGACTGCCAAAACGTGTTTTGAGGAGCAACTTTTAATGCTGGCTAAATTATAGTAATGTTCCCTCAAAATACTGCCTTAGGTCATTTGATCAAAAGATCGACATAAACAGATGGATGTTTGGGGAGATTAACACAGTGGTTTTGAACAGAATTGATTGAAATCGAAGAGAGCTCACAAACTGGAAAGTCATTGAGATGACTACTGCAATAAGCCAGACAGGGGGAGATGACAGCCTAGAGAGTTATAAAGAAAGAACTGCTAAAATGCCTTCCTGACTTTCTTTTGCTGAAATGCCCTATTCTCTCCTCTCCAGCATGGATCTTTAAAAATTGGGTTTTTGTTTTGTTTTGTTTCGTTTTTGTTTTTAGTTTAAACAAGGATAATATGATACTAGTATTTACTACTTAACAAATTGTTATTACAAGTTTTCCCCTTATTTCTGCAGTCTTCTCACCTTTATTTGAATTGACACACAGCCTTTTAAAAATAGATTAACTAGTTAAAATTAATATAGTCACCAATCAACATTAAAAATCAGTGTTGGTAGGCTCTGCCCACATATGCCATCTCTAAAAATTGCTAATTATTTTAATAAACAAGGTCAAATCCCACTGCTTCACCTGGAATTCTCAGATCATGCAGTCACATATTAACTCTGTCATCTCTGAATTATGTTGGCATTTACTTCCTCTATTACTGTAATATATCTTGCCTTAATTAGTTTTCTTTAATGTATTTATTCTTCTTATTCATCTATATTGTAAGCTACTCTATGGAAGGAATCTTCTCATGCTTTCTTTTCAGTACCATCTATGGACCTATTGCACAAAGCACAAAATAAGTAATAATTGAGTATTTTACATATTCTATTTCACTTGATTTTCTACCATATAATAGAGAGGCTGTGAATTTTACTAAAGTACTTTCTGTATAATGAAGAGAAATGGAATAGAATAGGGCACTTTCTCATGGATGAAAAGTTTTTGCCATCCAAAAATATAAACTTAAGGGGTACTTATATTCACAGTTAAGTTAGTTGGACATTATTATAATTTTTGAACTTCCCATTAAATTTATTACAGATGGTTCCTGATGTAGTTTGAATGTGTGTCCCTGCCCAAATCTCATATTGAAATGTAATTCCCAGTGTTGGAGGTGGGGCCTTGTGGGAGGTGATTGGATCATGGGGACAGATTTCTCATAAATGACTTAGCACCATCCCCGTTGGTACTGTCCTTGTGATAATGAGTAAGTTATTGTGAGATCAGTTCATTTAAAAGTGTGTAGCATCTCCCCCAAGTTCTATTGCTCCTGTTCCCACCATGTGAGACGCCTGCTCCCCCTTCACCTTCTGCCATAATTGTAAGCTTCCAGAGACCTCCCCAAAAGCTCATCAGAAGCGAGCATCATGCTTTCCGTATAGCCTGCCAAACCGTCAGCCAATTAATTCCCTTTTCTATAAATTACCCAGTCTCAGGTATTTCTTTAGAGCAATGCAAGAATGGTCTACTACAGTCCCAGACTTACAATGTTTTGACTTTGCATGTATCAGGGTAGTAGATGCAGTTTTGACAATTTGACTATGGGTTTATTAGGAAGTAACATCATTGTTAGTAAAAAAAAAAAAAAAAAAAAAAAAATCTGTATATTTCATTGTAAAACAAGATAGCTGAGAACATATCATCAAAACCATTTGGCCTTAGAGCTTGTATGGAAACAAAAGTTCATATTCATTTTCTTCTAGGCAGCCAGAAGTGAATACAAACCAAGCATTAAAGCTGCCTACCTATCTTTTGTAAAAAATCAATTTTTATAGTGATCCAGTATAATTTCTGGAGCCAATGAAGTCAATCAAATTCAGTTTTAATCGTAGCCTTTGTTTTACTTTCTAAGTGACCTAAAGGCTGCCATAGCAAAATACCAAAGGTTGGGTGGCTGAAACAACAGAAATTTATTTTCTCACAGTTTTGGAGGCTGGAAGTCCACGATCAACTTGTTGGCAAGTTTGGTTTCTCCTGAGACCTCTTTCCTTGTCTTGCAAATGCCTGCCTCCTTGCTATTTTCACACAATCTTTCCTCTGTGTCCATGTGAATTCATGTTATCTCTTCATGTTGAATTAAGGCCCGCCTTCATGGCCTTATTTAACCTAATTCCTCCTTAAAGGCCTTATCTTCAAATACAATTATATTCAGAATTAGGACTTCAACACATGAGTTTGAGGGAACATCATTCAGTCCCACCCTCTGCATGTCCCCGCCAATCCATGTCCTCTCTCATGCAAAATACATTCACCCCTCCCAATAGTCTCAAACATCTTAACTAATTCCAGCATCAACTCTAAGTCTGGAGTATCATCTACATATGTAAATTAGGTAGCCATGAAACTTGAAGTATGATTTATCCTGAAGTTAAATTTCTCTCTAGCTGTGAACCTGTGAAACTCGATAAGTTACATGTTTCCAACTTACAATGGTGGAACAGGGATAGGGTAGACATTCCCACTTAAAGGGAGAAATTGATAAGAAGTCAGGGGTGACAGGTCCCCAGTAAGTTCAAAACCTAGCAAGGCAAACTCCATTAGATCATAAGGCTCAGAATAATCCTCTTCATCTCAGTGCTTGTGGCAGCATCATCCCCATGGCCCTTGAAGGTAGACTCACCCCCATCATTCTGAGCAGCAAAGTTTGTTCCTGAGGCACTGGCTGGCAGTAGCATGGCCTGCTGAAAACAACAATGAACAGGCTTGAACTTTGAAATCAAGAAGAAAACAACCTTGCACCCTCTGCCTCCCCAGGCCTGAGCACTCAGGACCAATTGCGATGGAGATGTCAAAATTAAAGATCTCTGAATCGCCTTCGGAGTCATTCTTTCCTTTTCTTGAAGGATGGTGTGCACATTCTACACAAATAGCTCTATTGCCCCATCCTATAGAATCTAGAAGTCTGCTAGCCTTCTTTTATTTTGTTCTGTTTCTGTTACCTTTTGTCCCACCTGGCAGTGTTTCCACTGGTATAAATCTGTCTCTGTTCCCAGTTTCTACTGGTGAAAGATTAAATCCATGAGTCTTTATTAAATAATTTTTCCAGCCAACTCCTTGGTGTTCTCTCCAGAATACACTTTCTCTTTTTTCACAATATACATAGGTTGGGAATTTTTAAATCTTTATGTCTGACTTCCTTTTACTTAACAATCCTTTTGGCTGGGTGCAGTGGCTCACGCCTGTAATCCCAGCACTTTGAGAGGCCGAGGCGGGCAGATCACGAGGTCACGAGATCGAGACCATCCTGGCTAACACGGTGAAACCCCGTCTCTACTGAAAATACAAAAAGTAGCCTGGCGTGGTGGCGGGTGCCTGTAGTCCCAGCTACTCGGGAGGCTGAGGCAGGAGAATGGCGTGAACCTGGGAGGCGGAGCTTGCAGTGAGCCTAGATGGCACCACTGTGCTCCAGCCTGGGTGACAGATGACAGAGCAAGATTCAGTCTCAAAAGAAAAAAAAAAAAAAAAAAAAAAAACTCTTCAATTTATCTCCCTCCTCTTACATTTTACTATAAGCAGTAAAGAGAACTAGACAATATCATTAACACTCCTTAGAAATCTCCTTAGCTAAATATCCAAGTTTATCATTTTTAATTTTGCTTTTCTTAAAACATTAGAAAACAATTGAGCCAAGATCTTTGCCACTTTATAACAAGGAAAGCCTTTCCTCCAGTTTCCAATGACTTATTGCTCATTTCTATCTGAGACCTCACCAGAATCACCTTTAAGGTCTAGGTTCCCACCAACCAGCTCTTTAAGACAACATAAGCATTTTTCAACACGTACCTCAAAACTTTTTCAACCCATTACCAGTTTCAAAGCCACTTTTATCTGTGTATTTGTTACAGCAGTATCTCACTTCACAGTATGAAAATCTGTATTAGTCAGGGTTCTCCAGAGAAAGAGAACTAATAGAATATATAGATGATGAATTTACTATAAGGAATTGGAGGCCAAAATCTGTAGTTTAGGCCAATATACTCAATAACCAGGAGACTGGATTCTATAGTTCCAATGAGAAGACTGGCAGTAGTGTGGAGACCCAGGAGAGCCAATAGTGTAGATGGAATCCAAAGGCAGTCTGTTGAATTCCCTTTTGCATAGGGAGGCTCTTTTTGCTCTAGTCAGGCCTTCAATCTGAGGTTGGATGAGCCTCATCCGTATTATGAAAGGCAATCTGCTTTACCCAAAGTCCACTGATTCAAATGCTAATCTCATTCAAACAGCCTCCAAGTTGGCATATAAATGTAAACATCAAAGAGTTAGATTATGTTCATTTATCTTGATTGTGCTAATGGTTTCCTGGGTGTACACAAATATGAAAACTTACCAAATGATATATTTTAAATATTTACAGTTATTATATGTCAAATATACCTCAATACAGCTGTTAAAATATTATGAGAAACAAAATAAACTAGTCTTTATGTTAAAGAGCTGTTAAAATATTATGAGATTGGGAGGCCGAGGCGGGCGGATCACGAGGTCAGGAGATCGAGACCATCCTGGCTAACCCGGTGAAACCCCGTCTCTACTAAAAATACAAAAAAACTAGCCGGGCGTGGTGGCGGCGCCTGTGGTCCCAGCTACTCGGGAGGCTGAGGCAGGAGAATGGCGGGAACCCGGGAGGCGGAGCTTGCAGTGAGCTGAGATCCGGCTACTGCACTCCAGCCTGGGCGACAGAGCAAGACTCTGTCTCAAAAAAAAATAAAATAAAATAAAATAAAATAAAATAAAATATTATGAGAAACAAACTAGTTTTTATGTGCATATAAAATAATCATATAATTTACTGATGAAGACCACTATAATTTTTTTAAGGAAGATCTATAAATCACAACAGTGGTAAGAAAAATTAATCATAAACAGATGTTTAAGAAAACAATATCTCTAATGAACAGGGTCATCTAATGAGTAGGGATCTGCCACAAGAAAAGGTTAGCAAGTTTGCATTTATCTTTGTATTCATTTATTGCCATGTGATGTGTACTAAAATACATATCTGAAATCTAACCCCCTCCATTAAGAAATACTTAACAATTTTGGCTCATAAATATTTGTCTATTTTAATTAAATGTGCTTGTTCCTTTAGTTTCTTAATCCAAAGTTTTAAAAAATATGTTTTACATCTATAGTAATAAAATCATTTCTGTTTAGTTTGAACAAACTGGTGGTTTTACAAAATAACTTTCTAACAAGAGATAGCAAGATCAATATATACAGAAGCTGGCACCAAGTGTCACAAGTCAAAATGTAATGCAAAGTAGATTCAATAAGTATCCTTGAGAGGTAAGTTGTTAAATTTTGTGATACTTTTAAAATTCACAGCTAGCTGTTTCTCCCAAGTTGTATGAAGCTCTGCCTGCTATTTGTTTATCACTCTGAGCAATATACCTGTCTACTGTTAGTAAGCCTCTGATTTAGTATGAAACGGCTGCTTACATAAGCGACAGGTCTAAATCACATAGCACAGTAATGAATAAATATGTACTGATGTAGTCATAAGAATCCAATTAGTAAATACAGTGAATTTAAGGGAAAAGTTATCATCATTTGGGGAGCTCTCTGTATCTGACTCCAAACAATAAAAAGGTTTTTATATACATCCACTAATTTTTCCTTTGAATTGCCTATTTTTGGTTCTGAGATATTACTTGTATACTTGTTAGTATTTAAGTCAGCCCCCTACTTATCAGGGGAATTCGGGAATTATATTACTCTTTATAAACAGAAGGTTTCATTCATCGAGAAGAGTAAATAATTATGTGAATGAGATATAAAGTATTTTATCAATAAATGCAGCATATGACACTTTGCTTCTTTTGTAGACACTACCTACTTTGCTTTTTAAATGTCATCCATATTTATCAGACCACATACTTCTTGACATTTAGGATTTTTAAAAATCAAATTATAACTGAAGCTTTGACAATAGGAGCTAATTATCAAGGGACTGAAGAGTAACAATTTTTTTTCAAGAGGTAGGCTACAGTAAAAGTGTGAATTATCAGTCATTTGTGATCCTCCTCAGCTGATTATTTATGCTTATTACCATAATGCATTTAAGTCTTTCTTAAAGCACTTAATAGTTCTTGGAAAGTTCCATGGAAAGGTTTAGAGTTGAGTTTATTAGCCAAGTTATTCTTTCTGTGTTCCCAAGTCATCTGCGTACATCATGTTAGAAAATTGTTCTGAAAATCTTCCACAAAACAAAAAGTCTTACTTGAAAATAAGTGTTTAATGAAGATAATTATTTCTTCATGAAAAGTGAATTAAAACAAATGTTAAAATGTGTTTGATTATTCAAATTTCTCTCTTAAAAGTCACATTTCAAAGTATATTAATGACTTGTCAACACTTTATAAACTTTAATATTTCCACTAGATATGTCTGTAAATTATTTATCATCAATTAATATTATAATTACTTTCCTGCTCTCAAACCAGTTCATAATAATATCATCCAACATGTTTAGAAATCTCACGGACCACGGGTGAGGGGGAATATTTACCGGGAAACTTTCAGTAAAAATAGTGGATTTGTCAAGAACTGTGAGGGGTTTGCGACTTTACTCTATTTCAAGGTTAACAAGTTAGTAGACCACAGTTTACATTTGAAAAATATAAATGAGCAAGGAAAACATCAATTCGCTTTTTGAGCGCAGTATACCCAGATAACAAAACCATACAAGAGCATCACAAGAAAATAAATGAAGAAATAAAAATCCCTCATGAATGTAGACACAGAACTCTTCAAAGAACAGTGGTTCTCAAAATACATTTCTAAATCAGGAGCAGCATCTCCTGAGAACTGACAGAAATGGAAATACTTGAGTCCTATCCCAGAGCTGAGGAATCAAAACTTTCAGAGTAGGGAGGGCTGCTATTCGTGTAAGTTATAAGACTTCTGGATCAGAGACTAATAATAGTTTATTTCTCACAGCATTGGTTTTAGACAGAGTATCATTACTTTTGCTTTGGTTTTCTGAGGCTTGATTCTTTTATTTATTTATTTATTTATTTTTGAGATGGAGTCTGGCTCTGTCGCCCAGGCTGGAGTACAGTGGCCGGATCCCAGCTCACTGCAAGCTCCGCCTCCCGGGTTTACGCCATTCTCCTGCCTCAGCCTCCCGAGTAGCTGGGACTACAGACGCCCGCCACCTCGCCCGGCTAGTTTTTTTTTGTATTTTTTTAGTAGAGACGGGGTTTCACCGTGTTCGCCAGGATGGTCTCGATCTCCTGACCTCGTGATCCGCCCGTCTCGGCCTCCCAAAGTGCTGGGATTACAGGCTTGAGCCACCGCGCCCGGCCCTGAGGCTTGATTCTTACAGGGTAATATGAAAAGAACCAGTGGACATCTGCATACGTAGTGGGTTGCGTTATAGGAGAAGAACCCTGAGGTTAGAGAACCTGAATATTTTGTAGTGGGCAGTAATTGTGCTTGGCCTGTGCTCTGGAAGGAAATACTATGTTTATCTTTTAAGTTTGTTTGCTTATCTGGAAAATATAGTGTGGCAACATGGTAGTCAATGCCTCTGATCTCAAGACATTCTATTTCTGAACAGAAACAGGAGAGATCCATAAAGAATTATCTCTCAGTAGTAATTTTTTTCTGGATGTATCTTTATTCACTCTACATAGTAACTCCTCTAATGAGTATTTATCATGTTACTGACATGAAAATTTGTAAAAGCCTCTGTATATTGAGATCTATCAAATTATGTATTGATATAGTATCAATTCATTTACCATAACTTAGGAATGAATGATATGTAAAAATCTTCACATTTCTACATCAAAGGAAACTTTATTGTTCTGAATAGTACACAAATCAGCCATCTTTCTTTGATATAATATTTCTTGCTTCTATTATTGATTTCTTGTTTAAGAAATCCAGTTCACTTCTTTTTCATTAAAGATATTATTAATGCAGTTTTTTATGTGTAGTAAATATAGAGAATCTAAGATTGAAAATGATCAGCAGTAGTTAAAACAATAGATAGAAAAGGAACAATCCAAGATCCACAACCATCTATTCCTCTAATAATGGACTACACTTCATAAAAGCTCTGCTAAAAATCCTTTAAGCTGATTAAGGTATCTTAAATATGAATCTTTAGAAGGATGTTTTATTAATTTTAAGATAATGCTGAACAGCAACTATGTACTAGAAAAAAATGTAGCTGAAAAGAAATTGTATTAAAATAAAACATAGTTTAATATAAACAGAAATAATAAGGTATAAATAAATCTAAACTGGACAATGGGATAAAAATAACAGAACCTGAAAATGGCCAATATTTGATGTTTTGGAGGTAGCCACAGAAAGTAGGAATTAACATTGTGCTAGAGATGGAGTAGTTAGGACTTTGTTTCAGAAAGCTTCAGAGTCCCCTGCTTCTAATGTTATGAATAGATGTGGTTCTTCTCATAAGATTTAGCCCTGAAATTCAGTATTCTCCTGCTTTAGTCCTGCCCATAAAATATGAGATACACCATAAATTAGTGGGAACCACCAGGAATACCAGCACTGAGCCATAAAACCATCACCAGAGAGTGGTGTTCAAGCCAAACACACTAATGCTGGGATGCTTGTTCAAAACCTGTGCCTAATAAGTGCAGTCCTTATTGGCTGGACTTAAAATGACTCAATTGGATACTCTCTTGCGGAGATTTTAAAAATAAAAGATGCACAAGTTTTAAACAGATGATTCTTGATTCTAAGAAAAATGAAGCATGATGTGGTTATTGGAGTTGTCGTTTAGCTTAAATCATAGCAAAACATTTTTTTTTTCTATTCTTCTTAAGTCTGGTACCCATTCAGGCCAGGGAGCTGTAAGTAGGATCCAGTAGTTATACAACTGAAGATGGCTTTCCATGATCACTCCCTTCTCCCTGCATTGATAGAATACATCTTCATTATCTAAAATAAGCTGAGTATGTATCTTCCCTGAAAGGGGAAGAGTTTCCCTGATACACAAACATAGGATTAATTATGACTGAAGCATATAGTTTAAAATATGGTTAACATAATGATAATTATGTACAAAATTGCTTATGCTACATAAGGCAATTTTCTGTGGATCTCTCATGGAGAATTCATTTGTAGAAATTAGTGAAATTATTATTTATGTGTGACTAAGGTGAATAACGTCTGTGTTGGCCAAGTGTAGTCCAGACTTATTACCCAGTTTATCTTCTCTATCTATATCAATTTCTCTAGAAATACTTTTTAATATTAATTTGAGAGAATTCTCTCTCTGAATCTGAAGTGGCTCAAAATTTAATTTTAATCAAAGAACTCTTATAAATAGAATTTTTATAGCTCTGGGAACTCTGTTTTAAATTTTATTCTTAATTGCCTAGAAGATAAAATAGGCTTTTTCCTCTTCAATATAGTTTTCAAAATGTATTGGGTCAGCTACAGATTTGACCCCCCACAAAAGCCTTGTCGGATACTCCACAGGACGCTGTATCTTTCTGTTCTTTCTCTATAACGCTCTGCCTATATTTATAAAATCACTACAGCAGCTATGTATCCTGTAAATCTGTAATCCAATTATGCTGCAATCTGTTGCAGAGGGTTGGGGGGAGCAGAATTTATCCTGTGAATATGCTTGAGAAGAGGGTTCAACTTGAAAGTACTTCCCATGTGCACAAAAGTCTGATTTCCTGTGCATCACTATTTTTTACAAATCTGGTTTCAGGTCGGGCGCGGTGGCTCAAGCCTGTAATCCCAGCACTTTGGGAGGCCGAGACGGGCGGATCATGAGGTCAGGAGATCGAGACCATCCTGGCGAACACGGTGAAACCCCGTCTCTACTAAATAATACAAAAAACTAGCCAAGCGAGGTGGCCGGCGTTTGTAGTCCCAGCTACTCAGGAGGCTGAGGCAGGAGAATGGCGTAAACCCGGGGGCGGAGCTTGCAGTGAGCTGAGATCCGGCCACTGCACTCCAGCCTGGGCAACTCGGTCTCAAAAAAAAAAAAAAAAAAAAATTCTGGTTTCAACAATGTCTCCTCACTTTCATAGCACTGGTTTTATTATTTCAAGATCTCTGGTGTGTAGACTATATATATATATATATATATATTTAAAAGTAGTACAATAGGGTAAAATTTTAGCTGTAAAACTGCTTTGTAAATATCTGGGGAAAAGAGAAACCATAAGAATAAATCTACCAATGATAGAAATTACTTTACTATGTAAAATGAAATTAAAGGTGTGGACTGGGTGTGGTGGCTCACGCCTGTAATCCCAGCACTTTGGGAGGTCGAGGTGGGTGGATCACGAGGTCAGGAGATGGAGACCATAATGGCTAACACGTTGAAACTCCTCCTCCACTAACAATATGAAAAATTAGCCGGGGGTCGTGGCGGGCGCCTGTAGTCCCAGCTACTTGGGAGGCTGAGGCAGGAGAATGGTGTGAACCCGGGAGGCGGAGCTTGCAGTGAGCCGAGATCGCGCCACTGCACTCCAGACTGGGCGACAGAGTGAGACACTATCAAAAAAAATAAAAATAAAAATAAAAAATAAAGGTGTGATTTTCAATTTTTAAAATATATTTAGGGAGTACAAGCCCAGATTTCTTACATGCATATATTACATAGTGGTAAAGTCTGAGCTTTATTGTATCCATAACCTGAATAGAGAACATTGTAGCCAATAGATAATTTTTCAACCCTCACCCCCTCCTATCTTTGTAAAAAGAAGTAATTGTGATTTTGCCATTACTTTCAATGGCAAAAATGACAATATGTTTTGCACCAACCTAATAGATGATCTTTAAGGTTTCTACTAGTTCTAGCACTTTAAATTCATAAGATTATTTTTAATGCCATCCACTAGCCAGTATATGAAAAAAAAAAAAACTTCTAATAACCACTCCAGAGCTCCATTTTATTTTAGTATTAAAGGCAAACGAAGGCTATAATGAGAGAATTGGTCATAGGAAGCATCTCTTTGCCTCTATATAGCATGGTCCTAGCCCATAGACACCTGATGGGCCTCTCTGGACAAAACATTTATACACAAAATTTTCCCAGATTTTTACTTAAATCTCTTACTATGATTGATACAATTGAAATTAATCTATCTGGTCTTCAAATGATTTGATGGGAGAAAGAGATTATGAGGAAGGAGAGGAATGAAGATTCTAAAACAAATGATGGATCCTATTGTTATCTTGGAGACAGGGTCTCCATGTTTTATTTTGTTTCTTGATGTGTAACCATTTTTCTTGCAGAAGAGCACACATACTGAGAAATGAACTGAATGTTTATCATATAACAAATGCCCAGAAGAGGAAAGCTTAATTTTATGAGTGGGTGTTAGATGTGGGGTGAGGAGCTTGGGTTGTTGGAGGTACTGAAACATGTCTCTCTGCCTATGGATAAGATGCATCGATAGCCCCTTCTCTTTTCCTGTGTATCTATGGAGAAATGTTTGTTGATCAAAATGCAGAGAAGAAACAAACAAACAAACAAACAAACAAAAAACAGAACAGTACAGGATAGGTAACACTGATCCCTGGGAATATGAAGCATTCATCAGAGCCATCATTTAAAACCTCTGCATGGAGAAGGTGATTAAATGAGGCTTGAGAAAGTAGGCTCCAAGAGAAGGAGAGAAATTAAGTTTTTATCTAATAAAATAGCAGCCAGCCACAAGCCTGAAAGGTTACCCTTTCCTTATCTTCAAATTTTGTAATAGAGCCACAAACATTTGAAATGCTTGTTATGATTGAAGCTCTTGTCATGGCCAATGGTAGAAATAGTTTAGTGACAAAGAGCACACATGAGTCTCCATGAAGGTAGGAACCGAGACCAAAGGGGTTTTGAGGAGTTAAGTTTGGATGCTTTCAGGAGTGGCAAGGGAGTCTAGTGTTATGAAGATGGTAAAACTCGTGATTTGAGGCATGCTTATAAATCTCAAACCTTATGAGGCCTCAGATGACCTAAATACATTTAGTCTGCCCAGTTGCTTAAACACATTTAGTATGCCCATTAATTATAACACTACACAACTTCATAAACACAGTGATATAATTTCTTTTTTTGCACTGGGAAGTATACAGAGACCATCCCATAGCTGAGGGAAGTACTGGACTCCACTCCCTCTGGATCTCAAATTATTCCTTTATTTATACTTCCTTAAATTACATTAAGATGAAAGGGAACTTAATAGTTTTGAGAAGTTTAGCTGATTAGCTGAGTTTATGTATTCAAAGTACAGTTGGCCCTCCCTATCCATGGGTTTCATATCCATGGATTCAACCAACTGCAAAAAAAAAAAAAAAAAGATGGTTGCCAAACATGTCCAGACTTTATTGTAATTATTTCCTAGATAACACAGTATAGTAACTATTTACATAAATTGTACATTATATCAGATATTATAAGTAATCTACAAATTATTTAAAGTATACAAGAGGATGTGAGTAGGTTATGTGTGACTATTACGCTATTTTCTATAAGGGACTTCAGTATCCTTGGATTTTGGTATCCATAGGGATCTTAGAATCAATCTTCTATGAACACTGGGGAATGGCTGTTCTTAGAACTGTTTCTAGCACAAAATAAGGATTCGATGAATTTTAGGTATTGTTGATGTTATCTAATCTGTGCTTTTTTAATCTAATTTTTTATCTAATATTTTTAATCAAATAAAAAACCATACATCTTACTAAAATGCTTTTTGTTATATGAATAAATAAATGTTTTGATCAAAAAATTTTATGGATTGTCATGAAGGCGTTGTTAGGGAATATTTTATTTTATTTTTGTTAGGGTAAAGGAAGCATGAAAGCATAAACCACACTAAAAGCTAACCAATTAAAAAACTCACATACTGAAAAGTAGAGTGACCTTTCAACAAAAATCACTTAGTTTAACAATTTCATTTTTCAAATGAAGAAACTGAGGGCCAGAGAGTTTGAGACTCATTCTTAGAAATAAAGTGACAAAAAAAGACCCTAGAACTTAAGTATTTTGACCTCTAGAACCTTTGTTCACTCTGCCACATACACACTGCAGGGAGTTAAAAGGATCAAATGACATTTGATTCAGAGGGGAAAAACACACCAAAACAAGCAAACAAGAAAATGAAAGGGTATTTCCAGTGTAAGATATTAATTGGGTTGGGGGAGGAGCTTCTGGCGGTAGTTAATTAAGTAATAGCCTCTTTCTGCTTCCATAGGCCTCCATTAAATATTATCTTTGGGGCTGATTTTTGAAAATATTAAATGCAAAATCACAGGACAGTTTATGCACTTTGATTCCACATGTGCGTGTGCACGCACAAATGAGACATCTGTATAAAAGACACAGCAAATGAGAAAAGTTGCTTTCTCTGGAAAACAGCATGGTGGTTAGAGGAAGATGTGGTTATTTTAACTGTATACAATCATGTACCTAATATATTTTTACAATAGTATGTCACACTTTACTATTAAAATAATAGTTTTATTTATTAACATAAAATGCTAGTTTTATCTTTCACCCTTTGACTCTGAAAAGATGAAATTTCTTAACAACATCAACTGTCTTTAAATTCATGCAGAGACAGCTACTTCCTGGCTCTGGACCATCTATATTTTCTTAAATCAGAAGACAAAAATCATGTTATTTATTATTTCATGTCTCCTTATGTCTTCATTGGAATATTTATTTTAAACCCCTCTCCAGGAAGACCTTTAAAAAAAGAAAGAAAACATGATACTCAGTCTAATGTGAATACTGAAATTTATGACAGTAGTAACAAGCAGTGTACAACAATGATTTGCTGTATTTAGATTGCGTGTGATCATAAACAAAGAATTGATCTCATACAAGCCTACTTATACTTCCTATGAATGCCATGCAAGCCTACTTACACTTCCTATGAACCCAGAGAGACATTATAAAGTAGCAACTATAGTAAAAAAATTTTCAGATGCAGTGTGTCTTTAATAATGTATTATAGTTTCGTGATCTCCAAGGAGCCGTTAAAAAATACATTTTCTTTATGGCGGGCTTACCGATGCAATTCTTTTTTGATTACAGTTACCTTCCCTTTCCTTTTCAAATCTTTCAAAATTAGTAACAACTGAGTTCACAGAACAATTTCGTTGCTATTCTTTATTATGTATTTTACAAATAAGCTTTTTATTCTCATATTTTATGATTAACCTAAATATGTTAAAGTAGGACTGCTATGTAGTCCATGTGCATAACATGCAATCATGTCAGAAGTTCCAGACGTTAATATGTTTGAATATTTCAGAACTAGTAGAAAAACAGCCACCTGAGTTCCCTTAGCACCTCCCCCAGTGTTTTGGCCATCCTGTCAAGATTGCAGCAAGATCCAGAACTGATGAGCTAACATTTAAGTAGGGAGCCCCTAGGACTCTGCCTTAGCCCCTGCTGATTTGTGACATAATTCTTGTTAAATATTTTGAATATCAAGCATCAAGGGATGCTGATTTGAATTTACATGTACGTTGCATACTATTTTTGTTACAATTTTTATATTAGAAAGTAGAAGAAAAAAGTTGCATTTAAGCCCAAGAATGTGGGCTATAACCTTATGACACTGACGTATCTGGTTGGGTCTATTTCGGGGATGTTTTCTGGAATAGTTGTTGGAGGTCCCGCTTTCCAACTGATGATTCATTGGACACCACAACCCAGTTCTAGTAAAAAATGCAAGATCAGGAGTTAGACTGTCTGGATTTGAATCTTGGTTTTGTCACCCCACTAGCTGTGAAATCTTAGGTGATTTTTTGACTTATCTATGCCCTATGTAATGACGATCATAAACAGAGTAATTTTTATACATATTTGATAGCATATTTTTAAAGCATATTTTATACAATTAATGTAAAGCACTTATAAAATGTATGAAAAATATTATGTTCAATAAGAATTACTTGTCATCGTTGTGTTGAAGGTCATTGTCAGTATTACTGGGTCATATTGCCATGATTCAGCAGGCCAGAAAATTTCTAGCGATTCATAAATTTAGACCTAGCTTTCAGAAACGATGAGTAATTGTTTTATATAATTTATTCTGGCAGAAGCACCCCCAAAGTAAAAGTTATCTTTCTGTCTATCAAATAAAATCTTTCTGCAAAAAGGCACTCATTATCAAATCACCTTTAATTTAATAAAGTATACTAATGATATGGTATTACAATAATTCAGTTACAATTCTGCTCTGTACTTACCCTGCTTCTCGTCTGTTCCTTGAAAAAAGAGAATATAGTTGATGAACTTTTGCATTCTGTACAGGTTGGAGACAGTAGCAAGCAGAAGAACTACATATATTTAAGTCTATTATCTTGATTCCTCACAGCACTCTTAAATAGTAGTTATCATTATTTCCATTTTACAAACAAGGAAAAAGATGATTAAGAAAGACTAAATAAGTTTTCTACGATTACAGACCTAAGTTGAATAACTGTTTTCCAAAATTAAATATTTATGCCATTTGTAAAAGTATTTAATAAATAAATAGCCATGATAAGAGTTGGATAGAATGATCTATGGCAATCCTGCTTCAGTATATCTTCATAATCTTAGGATACATTTTTCTTTCTTTTCTTTCTTTTTTTTTTTTTTAGACGGAGTCTCACTCTGTCGCCAGGCTGGAGTGCAGTGGCACAATCTCAGCTCACTGCAAACTCCGCCTCCTGGGTTCAAGCGATTCGTCTGCCTCAGCCTCCCAAGTAGCTGGGATTACAGGCACCCACCACCATGCCCAGCTAATTTTTGTATTTTTAGTAGAGATGGGGTTTCATTTCACCATGTTGGCCAGGATTGTCTTGATCTCTTGACCTGGAGATTCGCCCACCACTTCCTCCCAAAGTACTGGGATTACAGGTGTGAGCCACCATGCCTAGTCCTTAGGATGCATTTTTAAAAAAATGTTTAAGAAGGTCAGGCTGCTTTTTTTCACCCCCAAATTAACTCTTATGTGAAAACTATATGCATCATAGCTAAAAAATGGTTTGTCAATATAAGCATATTTTATACTTTCAAATTTACAATATATTGCTGATAAAATCCATGAGTGAGAATAAGTGAAGCAGTTTTGAGTAAAAATGAACTTTTCATCTAAGGGGTTACGGGCATCAGCTGCATAAACCCTTGACATCGAAATCCATTTTTTTCACTTGCATTCTCAAGAAAAACCTTTGTTGTATCTTTATTAGTTTTGCCTATGGAAACAGTTTTTCAAGTAGATTTTGTAATCTCAGGTTATTCTTGCATTAAAACTGATCCAAAAGCCTGAAATTGGAATAGAATGATACTTTAGTTTCCAAATGAAAAATTAGCCATACCTAACATAGATAACATTTTCTGTTTTAATAGTTTTTATTATTTATTTATTTATTTGTTTATTTTTGAGACGGAGACTCACTCTGTCCCCCAGGCTGGAGTGCAGTGGTGCGATCTTGACTCACTGCAACTTCCGCCTCCCGGGCTCGAGAGATTCTCATGCCTCAGCCTCCCAAATGGCTGAGATTACAGGCACATACCACCACGCCCAACTAATTTTTGTATTTTTAATAGAGACGAGGTTTCACCATGTTAGCCAGGCTGGTCTCGAACTCCTGACCTTAAGTGATCTGCCCACTACGGCCTCCCAAAGTGCTGGGATTACAAGCATGAGTCACGATGCCCGGCCTTTTAAAATAGTTTTTAAATAAAGGAAGAAATATTCATAAATTACGAAAGCTTTTTAAAAATAAAACCACCTAGTGGATTAAATATTTATTTGATATGTAAAAACTCATATAAAATAGTGAAGATTCATCTAACTCTTATCTGGTAGGATAGTTATTTATCGCCTTTCCCTTGCTTTGCTTTATTTCCCTTACCTTCTCTTTCCTTGATCTTTCCTCTAATTCTCCTTTGCCTCCACATTTTCAAGCACCCAATTGTGCTCTTCTTTCAAGTGCTCTATTCTATCTTTGGAATAATCTTGACAACTCAACGATTTCTGATGTTGCTGAAAATAATGCATCTCTCTGTGATAAATATGAGATTTAATTAAAAGCAAGAGAATAAGTCCAAAGGAAAAAGACTTGAATGCCAATGTGAAAATGATTTCTTTTCTACTTCTGAGGCTATCTTAGTTTATTGTTTAATTTTTTTTTAGAAAAGGATCCCAGATGCAATAAAATGAGATATTCAATGTGTAACATAAATGATTCTGCTATTTCATTTGTTTTATCATTACTTCTCAAACAAAAGGGGGATTAAATCAAATAATTAAATCAAACCAAAGACAAAGTTGGAGCTAACTCATACTTATATACCCTAAAATGACCAGCGTTTTGTACCTATCTCTATAATGAGGATAAAATTAGATGACTTAGCTGGTTTAATGCAAACATTCAGCATGGAATTAATGAATGATTATTATTCATGGAGAAAGTCCTTGTGAAACAAAGTGGCTTCCCAAATTGGTACTGTTAGTTGTTGCTTCAGAACAACAATAACAACAAAAAAGTTAATGATTCTGCAATTGCATAATTTTTCCAATAAAATTAGCTGGTGTAACCTCTAAAATTTCTGAAATATTTTGCAGTTTGATTATAAAACATTCTCTCAACTGCCAAAGTTCAGCTTCATGCCAAGACAGTAAAGTGCTAAAATTAAATGCCATTCTCATTTTAAACAATTGAAATAAAAAGCCGGTTCATATTGAGTACATTTAACAAAAGACTTTGACATCAGAGCATCACTGAGAAAAGTCCCTAAACAAAAGCATGTTCAATGTTAGTCAGCAAATCCCTGCAAAGCCCTAACCAAAGTCAAAAACATATTATAGTATTTTAATATACTGTGAAATGTTTTCAACTTACGTAAAATGGATTAAAAGGGGTTGAACTGTAGGTGTCTTTATGCAAGAGCTTGTCTTTGAAAACACCAGTGAAAGAATGACATGTCTGTAAAACTTACCTTTTCATAGAACTTAAACATTGTACAAATCTAGGCTACTTAAATAGATTGTAATTCACCAGGATCTTTGATTTGGCTTGACTCTGTAGTACGAAGGATATACTGCTGTAGCATGGTTGTTCATCAAACAGTTCTCTTTGCCCTGGCTAACAACAGTGTGTCCATGGCGATGCAATTAGCACAGAGCTAATTGTGATCTGTGCTAACACAGATCCTTGTGAGATCAAGGAATGAGGAATCAAGCTATAGTGTTACTTCAACATTCTTTGCACCATGCAGTCTCTCTCTGTAATCTTGTATCTGAAAATCAATGAGTAGACCTAAATTATTAAATGGATGGCCTCAAAAAATTTACAATTACTCTAGAATCACTAATCAGTCCTGACAGGAGCTTAATCTCAAACTGAGTGTTACACAGCTCCAGACAAAAGGTATTGAGAGAAGCAAACTAAGGCACAAGTTATGATCTACTCCCTAGGATCTCAAGATTTGTCTTCATAAAAGAAAAGTCATCAGGCACTCATTTTTTAAAATTGTGAGCTAGGGAGGCTATAAGGGTCACCCTTATATAAGTTTTTTTTTTTTTTTGCATCCGTTGCAAATCATCTTTTTCATTTTTTTGAGAACATTGGCCATTAATTTGTTCATTGTCCTTAGAGACAGCATTGAATAGCAGAAATTTCAGTGAAATGTGTAATAAGAAAATCTACGTTCCTGTCCCAGCTCTGATACTTTCAAGTGCTGTAATCTTTTACAAGGCACTTGATCTCTTTGAGCTTCAGTTTTCTCTGAAAGATAAGCAGGTTGGACCAGGTAGTTTCAACTACCTTTTCTAGGTTCAAATCGTCATAAACTTCTGACAATAGTCTCTCTGATATAGGGTGGCAGAGTGTGTCTGACATCTACCTAGTTTCTCAGCTCCAGACTCACCTTTCTGTGCTCTGGCTCTGTGATTCTCAGGGCTGGGACTCTACAAACCACATTTCTCCTTTGTCATCTGATTTTTCTCTTAGATTTTGTCTTCAGGAGGCACTAGAGGGAGACTGCAAGGCTGAAGGAAGGAAATGGAACTTGCTCCTTTCTGTTTGCTTTTTCTGTTCCATGAGCAGTGTCTATCCACCATAAGCTGTCCCAGAAATTGGTTTCTGTATCCAGCTACTTTCAATACTACTTCTTTTTCAGTCCTCTACCACCTGTTTAGCCATTCATCTATATCATATTCTGCATTGCCGCTTCCAGTTCTCTGTCTGGACCTAGACTGGTATTTAGAGCATGGTGCAATGGATAGAGCCACATGTATCAAGAGGTCATGAACCTAACTTATTTACCTTATTCACTGTTGCATTTATTGTTTTGCATTACTAAAACAAAGTAAATTCTTGATACACACTGACTGAGTGAATATGAACTTTTACACAGGTAACCTTGATTCAAGTTCTAACTTGAACACCTTAAAGTCCTGTGATCCTGGGAAAGTTGCCTGACATTTCTGATCACCCTCGATTACATAATCTATAAAATACAGAAGTAGAGACTGTGTTTAGTAATTTCTGTTTACTTAAAAACAGTTTCTTTTTTTTTTTGAGAGAGAGATAGAGGGTCTCACACTATCGCCCAGGCTTGAGTGCAGTGGAGTGATTATGATTCACTGCAGCCTCAATCTCTTGGCCTTAACCAATCCTCCTGTCTCAGCCTCCCAAAATGTTGAGATTGCAGGTGTGAACCACCATGCTTAGCTGAAATTTTCTTTTATACCATACTGTCCTTAGCATCCAGCAGATGATCTAGCTCACAGTTGATTTTTAATAAATGTGTGTTGATAAATAAAGTGAAGTTTACATGTAACAAACAAAAACAATTTTTATAATTGCTAGAACATGGTAGGTATTTGACCCATTTTGAGTATATCATCATTATTATTGTTTTGTAAGAGTCAAGTTTCCCCAAAGAATAGAAACTGTGTGGGTAAGGACTGTATTTTACATATCTTTCTGATGTCAATGCCTAGCATAGCATCTTGGCATTATTCATATTTATGAATAGATTAATGAAGTATATTGTGAATAATGCTCAACCACACCAAGCGCCTCAACCTGCTCCCAGTTGTAATCATCTACATTTTTATTACATTAGCTGCATTGTGTATGGACGTGGTAAACTTTTGAAATTAAGAGCTTAGGTTTCTTGGGTTCAAAACCCATCTCTACAAATTACTAGCAGTTAACATCTCTGCTCTACATCTTTCTCATATGTAACAGAGGATTATAATAGTACCTATCTCTTAGTGTTAGCTTAAGGATTAAATAAATCTTACTGCATTAAAAGCGTTTAGACAATGTCAAGCACATGGTAATCATTGATAATGCTAGCTATTTTTATAGAAGCGTTCACCCAGAGCACCTGATATCTTATTTCTGATATAAGTAAGGTAGATATCGATCATCAATAAACCAATTACTGAGCTGACCATATTCTGGAGATATAACAACTAGTTATTCAGAGTATTCAGTTGATCGTATAAAAATAGATTGACACTTTTTTTTAAATAATATTATTATTTTATCAAAGGGTGGTGAAGGGGTAAAAGCACAACCTTAGCAATATCAGGTTCATGTAACACCCTGAAAAATGGAGCATATAACCCAAATCCAAGAAGAAAAATTATATACAATTATAATTCTCATTTTTTCTGCAGTTTAGGTAAAGATGAGACGTAAAATAAATGTTACAGTTTAAAAAAATACTATCCATGCTGTCTCTGAACTGTCCGTTTATCTACCTATTTCTCTATCTACTTATAAATATTTCTTAGTACCTACTAAGTGCTAAGTATCATTTATTTTGCCCATGAATGTCCAGAGTTGTGTCATGATCCAACAGAAATTCAAAACAGAAATCTAGTAGCCTTTTCTTCTGCTTACCCTGTACATCTACCTGCTCACTGTGTGCAATACAAAAATAAACAAAGAAGGCCTTTTTTACTTAGTTTATTTATTTTACATCTAATTTTCGAGTCTCCTTTATATACCTGGCTTTGTGCATGGTGCTGATATTAAAACAGGTAGAATAAATCCCTGACCTAAAGAAGTTTAAGAGTTTGTTGTTGTTGTTGTTGTTTTGTGTTTTGCAGGAAAAAATATATACAGTTCTATGGGTGGGTGAAAGTGACTCTACACGGTTTTGTTTATACAAGATATAGGTGACTTCAAGGCGTTGTATTCAACCTCCTTTAGGTAAGTGAAAGGAAAGACTACAAAGAAGAAATATTTGGCCTACGCCAAACAAAGAGAGAAGTTCTTAAAAGACAAAAACATTAGCTGGAAGGTCACTGCAAACTAGAGTATCCTAACACGAAACTCTAATTATTAACCTGATAGATAGTATAAAGGTTATTTTAAGACAATAATTTTTCTTTCTTTCTTTTTTTTTTTTTTCTTTTTGAGGTGGAATTTCACTCTTGTCACCCAGGCTGAATGCAGTGGCTCAGGCTCACCTCACTACAACCTCCACCTCCTGGGTTCAAGCGATTCTCCTGCCTCAGCCTCCCAAGTAGCTGGGGTTACAGGCACCCAGCACCACATCCGGCAATTTTTTTTTTTTTTTTTTAAGTAGAGATGAGGTTTCACCATGTTGGCCAGTCTGGTCTCAAAATCCTGACCTCAGATGATTCACCTCCCTCGGCCTCTCAAAGTGTTGGGATTACAGGCGTGAGCCACCATGCTTGGTCTAATTTTTAAGTAATAACGTTTCTCTGATATAAGCTCCCATATTTGGCTAAGTATAAGACTAGAAGTTTAAGGAGGTTTAAAAATAAGAAAAAAATCTATATCTAGTCCTTTTAACTATACATTTGTCTACAGGAAAGCATTTTTAATTTTTTTTAAAGCTATCTCAACTAGATTCGACCATTTTATTTAACCCCAAAATGGCATGTAAAATCCTCACAATTTACAGTTTAATAGAAAAATATATGTACTGTACAGATTATATATGATAGAAAAGAGATCATCGGTGCCTCAGTTTCATCTGTAAAATAGAGATGCTAAAAGCACATAGCACACAGGGTTATGGAAAGAAATATATTACCTATATAAAGGGCTTAGAAGAGAGCCTGTCACACAATAAACTATTAATAAATGGATTTATAATTATTAGCATCATTATTGTGACAATATTCTAGACAATCATACATATTGTTCAATGACTCTTTAAATGAGACAAAATAGACAGATGGTACTTTTCATGCTAGGAATTGTGTTATATTTATTGTTCTCTTGATATAAAAGTAATAGCCTCCAGGCACAGTGGCTCACACATGTAATCCTAGCACTTTGGGAAGCCAAGGTGTAAGGATTGCTTGAGCCCAGGAGTTTGAGACCAGCCTGGGCAATAGAGTGAGACCCCATCTCTATGCAAAATTTTTAAAATTAGCTGGGCATGGTGGTGTGAGTCTGTGGTCTCCAGCTACTCAGTAGGCTGAAGTGGGGGAATTGCTTGTGTCTGGGAGGTTGAGGCTGCAATGAGCCATGATTACACCATTGCACTCCAGTCTGGGTGACAGAACAAGACCCTTTCTCACAGCAAAAAAAAAAAATTTGTTACTTGCTCCAGAAATTTGATACGTTACATTTATTTGTAACATATTATGTATGCATTAATTTAAGGTAGTATGAGATGATTTGTGCTCAGTCTATAATACATTGCATGAAAGGCCAAAGAGGACATCAATATATAAATGGCTTCTACACCCTCCAGCCCTGAAAGTGAGTAGAGGTGGAGGAGAAACATGGTTTGAAAGGTGCAGAGCTAGAAGCTAATCTGTGAAAAATCTTTCCAATCTTACAGCTCATCCACAAAAGAACTTGACAGTTTTCATAAATTAGACAGTGATTGTAAAAATCTTTGTGGAATTGCCTAACGTGGCTTCTCAATCTCAAGTAATTATGTATGTATGTATGTATGTATGTATTATTTATTTATTTATTTATGTCAGTCTTGCTCTGTCGCCCAGGCTGGAATGCAGCGGCACAATCTTGGCTGACTGTAACCTCTGCTTCTGAGGTTCATGCGATTCTCAAACCTCAGCCTCCCAAGTAGCTGGGATTACAGGCGCCCGCTACCATACCCAGCTAATTTTTGTATTTTTTGTAGAGATGGGGTTTCACCATGTTGGCCAAGCTGGTCTCGAACTCCTGACCTCAAGTTATCTACCTGCCTCGGCCTCCCAAAGTGCTAGGATTACAGACGTGAGCCACCCACGCCTAGGCTAAAGCAATTACTTCTAAACTGTCAATAAAATATTCAATCTACCATGATAGAGGAAGAAGTAAACTTTTTAAAAACTTATCTCTGTAGAAAGTGATTTAGAAAATTACTGTTCTAGGAAGAGCCAATCAAGAAGTCTGCAGCCAAAGTTTGTAGAAAACAAAAAGTATTAAAAAGGTAAGCAGTTAATAAATACAAATATTACTTTATTTTTTAAATCTTGTGAAACCATGGTCTCAACTGGCTTTTAATTAATTTTACCGTATTTTTATTTCTTTTTTGTTCTTAATAAACATATACTTTGTGCCTATTTTTAGTCCAAATTTTGTTTTTTTAATAAATTATTTTATCCTGTAACTGCAATAGGTGGTTATTTTGTGTTTTTTTTTTTTTTAAGCCCCTCAAGTTGTCTAAGTTCAGGGTTCCTTTCCCCGAATACTGTTGTTATCTCTGGTTTACAGGACAGAAAACTGAGTCACGGAGCCAAGTTACACAGCCAGTAAGTGGCAGAGCAAGATTACAGCTATGATGTGTTAAGTATGATGAGAAATGCGAAGGTTGCGACTATGAAAAAAAGAAATCCAGAGCAAACAGCTCAAGCAGCCAATGTGATGGAGAAAAATAAAAAAATACGTTATAAGTATTTTAAGGTCAGAGAGGTGTGTGTTCGTGTCCTGAGTAGATTGAGGGGTAGAGAGGAGAGCTTCAGAAGTTTCGAGACTGAGTGAGGAGATACTCTGACAGTTTGGGAGGAGATGGGGAAGTAAAGCCAGAGAAGAGAGAAGGAAAGAGAAAGACGAGAATGAACGGAGAGAAAGAGTCAGAGAAAACAAAGGTTTTGGTTTCATTGAGCAATCTGTTAGGGTTCCACCTCCAAAGAATAGACACCTACCTGAAAGTTTGTTTTTGAGTAATATTGTGCAAAGAACATATGTGAAGTATCTAGAGAATATTTATTATTTAGTTATCTTAATGTTAGCTTACAGTTCAAAAATATATAAGAATAAAGAAACTTGAGGCCGGGCGCGGTGGCTCACGCCTGTAATCCCAGCACTTTGGGAGGCCGAGGCGGGCGGATCACAAGGTCAGGAGATCGAGACCACGGTGAAACCTCGTCTCTACTAAAAATACAAAAAATTAGCCGGGCGCGGTTGTGGGCGCCTGTAGTCCCAGCTACTCGGGAGGCTGAGGCAGGAGAATGGCGGGAACCCGGGAGGCGGAGCTTGCAGTGAGCTGAGATCCGGCCACTGCACTCCAGCCTGGGCGACAGAGCGAGACTCCGTCTCAAAAAAAAAAAAAAAAAAAAAGAAAGAAACTTGAGCACATAAAAGATGAAATAAAAACAGTAGTTATTCCAGGTCTAAGTAAAATTATATACTATTATTCCACACATTGTAATATACAATAAAATAACATTATTACAGCTTAATGGAGGTTTTAAGTTAAAGCCCATGACTTTAGGGAAGCCTTTATTGCATGGTTTGGCTCTGTGTCCCTACCCAAATCTTATCTCCAATTGTAATCCCCATGTGTTGAGGGAAGGACCTGGTGGGAGGTGATTGCATTGTAGGGGTGGTTTCCTCATGCTGTTCTTCTGATAGTGAGGGAGTTCTCACGAGATCTGATGCTTTAAAAGTGACAGTTTCCCCTGCACTTTCTCTCTCCTGCTGCCTTGTCTCTCTCCTGCTGCCTTGTGAAGATGGTGCTTGCTTCTCCTTCACCTTCCACCATAATGTTAAGTTTCTTGAGGCCTCCCCAGCCATGTGGAACTGTGAGTCAATTAAACCTCTTCTGTTTATAAATTACCCAGTCTCAAGTAATATCTTTATAGCAGTGTGAAAATGGACTAATATACTTTATTTGCATTGAAATAATAAAAAAATAGATTTTAAAAATCAAAAGGGCCTTAATCACGTAATTACATTGCCACATGGCACCACCAAAACAAAGGTAATCTGCTGACGTGAAATATTTTATCTAGATAGTTTGTTTTCATCTTTTTGTTATATTTTTTTCACCCAAATCAGTGAATACAAAATATCTATCTTAGCCAAAGGTTGAGCCATGAACCAAAAAGCTGTTTGCAATATTGGAAATCATTCCTTCACTTATTCACTCATTTATTCAAAAAATATTCAATGCAAATTGTGTTCTGAGCACTGTGCCTTGTACCAGGCAAACAGTGGTAAGGAAAATGAGGCACAATTACTTCAGTCAAGGAATATACAAAGTAATTGGGAGACAGCCCTTAGTCAAATAACTACATAAATGAATATATGAATTCATTGTGAGATAAATACTTTTAAGAAAAGTAATGGAAAGAGAACTTTCCTGAGAATGTGTCTTTTTGAAGCAAGAGTGATGGACAGAGAATGTTCTAGTCAAGGGAATCAGTCATGTTAAGGTCCTTGTGTCTTAGCCTAAGAACTAAAGAAAGTAATTTAAGGGTGGGGAATGGATAGAAGAGGAGAAAAGTGTGAATGAAGAAAGAGTAAGTGTAAGTGACAACTGAAGTCGGACAGAAGAGAAACAGGGGTATCTTGGGTTAGGTGGTAGTGTTAGAGATTGCGAGAAATAAATATGTAGAAGATAAAGTTTAAAAGATTTATTGATAAATTAGATATGAGAGGAGTGGTGAAAGGAAGGGCAGAATAATTTCCAGATTTCCAATTTGTGCTTCTGGATAGATGGTTCCACTTATTAAGATGGAAAACACCAGAAATGATGGAATATATGGGGTGGGAGGATGCTGGAGATAAGAAAGTTACTGGGATTACATTAGGCTATTCCAGCAATCTGCTGCTAATACAGCATTATTCTAAGATGCAGGCTGTATGCTGAGCTACAATTACCTCTAATGATAAATGGCCATATAGGTATAAATTGCTTAGTAGTGAGGAGTATTTTATCTTCTTCACAGATAATTCTGTAATAGGACCAAGGGAAGTATTACAGCACAGATTACATTTTGTTCTTTAATTAGGTAGCTTCTTCTGGCTCATATAATTGTTAATTTGGTATCAGAATAGAAACAGCATATGTAAACAAGCACACAAGTACAAAGTTGGCCTTCAAAAAAATCTATGCTAAATGTGTTTTTCTCTACATTATTCCTAAGTAGCCTTTCTGGAACATGTAGTCAGTTTATTATAATCAATTTATTGATCTCATCTCCCAACATAATTTAAACCAGAGTGAAAATATTTCATTTAAAAATAACAAAAAAATCTGGTAAGCTTTTATACTTGGTTAAAACGTATATTTCTAAAGAGTGTCATGGAAAAGAAAACATTCTTGCATATCCCAACTGCATTTCTACACAATTTGCATTGGTTAAATTTTCTGACAATTGATGGTATGTAAAACAGATGATAATTATTTGTTTATATTACATTTTCAATAGATTTTTGCTTCCATCAGAAGATAATAAATTTTTTATTATGTTATCCTGAATATAATCCCAATTATTACAGCCCCATAACTTTGTAAATTTATTTTCATTCTTTGTGGATTCTAGGAACAGATGTTGAATACACATCAGATCTTGATTTAATCACTGTATTCCCATGGTGTTAAAAATGCAACAGCTCATGGAACTTTAAAAATTAGAGCTAATTTCAGATGAGACAATCAAGGACCAGAGAAGTGAAGCAAGCATTGTACAGTCACATAGGAAGCTCCTGACCAGAGGAGGGCTAAAGCTTTGTCACATGCATCCAAAACATTGTTGGTTCCACATCACTATGCACTGCTTCTCCACCAACTGGCTCTTTTATTTAACATCTACCAGGTGCTATAAAGATGACTTGATAGTACATCCAATATTTATTCATCTCTTATCATCTCACTTTTATAGATGAGGAACTTGAGGCATAAGAAAATTAATAACCCCAATACAGGGTCAAACTGAATTCCAACTATGCCGTCTGACTTCTGCATTCATGCAGTTAATCAACACGCTATGCTGCCTTTTAGAAAGGCTTTCGAAAAAAACAAATTTGACCATGCTTCTTTTTTAATAATGTAATAATTAATTGTGTATAAATATATAAAAATGTTTACTTTGGTTCCTTAATGTGAATAATTTATTTTAAACATTTCAAGGAAATATTCTTTTGCCAAATTCTAAGAAATCATCATGAAACCTTAGTCAATAACACCCCATAAAGTTAATTTAATATATTTACTTCTTCATAGGCTAACATTCATTATATTCTTTGGACGAATTCTCATTAATATGACTACTGAGTCAAGTGTAAAGTCAGCAGAGAATCCCCTAATAGTATTCAGAAATAGAATAATGTAATTCAATAAAGGTTCCAGTCTGGTTAGTTTCCTTCTTTTTCATAGTGAGGAAGTGGTAAAGTAGTAAAGAAAGTCCCAAATGCCTTCACTTTCTCATTATAAGCTTATCATAATGCACTTATTTGAACCAAATTCTACCCTGCTTTTTTTTTTTTTTAAAGGTTTCTATTTAAACATCCATTTTTAAACGCCAACATCTATTCCCATCAGATGTGATAGAAAAGAATACTGAATGAACTGAATTAAGCACAGTTAATGTTTTATGGGATTTTCTACCTTGATATTCCCTATAAAGAATTAGGGAGAAATGTCTTAAACAAAGAGGAAAAACATTGTTGAACTAGGTGCTAGGTATTTTCACATATGTCATCTTATTTATCTTTTATTACAGCTCTGAGATAGGCATATGTTTTATTTTACAAATAAGAAAACTAAAGCAGAAAGACCGAAAGTACTATTCAATATGCAGTCAATTATAGGCAAATTCAGGGCACAGATCAAGAAATACCTGTACTATAGCTGAAGCTTTTCTCAGTAGTTTGTATTAAATAGTCTGCAAGGGTAGAGATCGCTTCTAAACCTTTCCAAAAAAAAAAAAAAAAAAGAGAGAGAGAGAGAAGCAAGATGGACATTTTTATTTAACAAGACAGAAGCATTTTATAGAAAGGTAGGTAGAAGGGAGAAGTGAGGTAGAGAACAGTATGGATGTAAGATAATAGCTTGGGAAAGAGAGAGAGGAAAAAATGAAAGAGAGAAAAGCCACATACTGGGAAGACAGAGTCGGGATAGGTTGGGGTAACTGAGGGAGAGGAGCGAGGAAAATATTTTCTAGGAGTTACCCCGTAGCATAGGTGAGAGACAGAGAGAAAGAAGATTTTAAATAAGGTGTAAAAAAAAAATGCCTTCAGAATTTATTGTCCTTGGAGTAGCTTTTAAAGGCTGAAGCAAAGATGTACATTTTCTTCTGATGGAATCTTGTTACTTGTTTTAATGTAATTTTGCATAAAATCTGGAATGCATGGGCCCTCAATTTTATTAGTGTTACAGATGAATGATCTATACTGATAAATTTCATTCATAACTATTCTTCCATATTACTGCCAGTGTTTTTCCCCTTTCTTTTTACTATGAGGGAAGCGTAGAGAAGAATATAAAAGACATAAAATATGTAAAGTAGTTCTTTCCACTCTAGAAATAAATACAAATATAACATGTTAGCATTTAGCATTTTAGCAAAATTGAAGAAAGTTGAGTTTTGTGATGGGAATAGTTTAATTTAGGCATTAATGACTAAAAGTGTGATTTTGTAGCTACTGCCATACATCTAGATGGACATGGAAAATATGCTTCTCTTACGCCCCAACATTATTTTTAGACATTCATCATTACCCTGTTGTGCCATTTTTCTCAACTTTCCTATGTGCATTACTTATATGTCCTTTGGGGAGTCCAAAATTTCCTGATTTTGTTCATTTACCCACTTAACAAAAATACTGAGTACCTACTTTGTTCCAAATTCCCCATGAAGAATTGTCCCTTACACCCACGATTTTTGTACTGCTGCGTGAATGGGTGTGTCATAGATGACCAACGGAGTTAATATAATTACGATAGATCTTAGAGCCCCTTTCTTCTGCTAATGCATGACTACTTACCATGCCACCCTAGGGAGATGGTAAAAGAGGGTCAGCCCAGGAAGGTATGTTCTATTTTTAAGCAAAAAAAAAAACCATAAAATAGCTACTAAAATCTTATTCCTTTTCAAATCAAACTGCCTCCCTAGACTAAAGCTTGAAAGTGGCTTGGAAATTTGAAGAGAAATATTCAGTCTAAAAAAGAAATGTAGAAGTTTGAAAAATCCTCCTCCAATTGTGAATTATATGGGGGATAAAAATATATGAGTTCGCCATATGCCAGCAGCCAACTTTTGGCCCCTTCTCATTCAGTGTGTCTGGGAGCAAAACACATACCCTTTCTCACGGTCATTGGAGGATATCTCAGGGTACTAACAAGCATCGACTCTGGTTTTTTGTTTTGTTTTGTTTTGTTTTGTTTTTGTTTTTGGGACGGAGTCTCACTCTGTCACCCAGGCTAAAATGCAATGGCATGATCTCGGCTCACTGCAACCTCTGCCTCCCAGGTTCAAGCGATTCTTCTGCCTCAGCCTCCCAAGTAGCTGGGACTACAGGCATGCACCATCACACCCGGCTAATTTTTGTATTTTTAGTACAGACAGTTTCACCATATTGGCCAGGTGTGAGCCACCGCGCCCAGCACAAGCATCAACTCTTAAAAAGACTTAAATTTGAAAAAAGTCTCAACAAGTATGACAGTATCTAGGAAAGCATAAATTATGAAAATTGACTGAATAAAGTTAAAATGTTTATATTAATCATAAACAGACACCTAAAATATAGATCAAACCATATTTTTAGAATAGATAATTATTTAGGTATTTGAAAATTTCCAGAATAGTAACAAAGATTAAATCCTCCCCCAAATTATTTTAAAACTAAAAATGGTTTGTATGTAAACTTAAAATGTTATTATACAAAGAAAGAACAGTTTAATATAACTTATAGAGGGGAAAATCTTACGGGGTGCGGTGGCTCACGCCTCTAATCCCAGCACTTTGGGAGGCTGAGGCGAGCGGATCACCTGAGGTCAGGAGTTCAAGACCAGCCTGGTCAATATGGCGAAACCCCGTCTTTACTAAAAATACAAAAATTAGCCGCTGTGGTGGCAGGTGCCTGTAATCCCAGCTAGTCGGGAGGCTGAAGCAAGAGAATCACTTGAACCCAGGAGGCGGAGGTTGCAGTGAGCAGAGACTGCACCTTGCACTCCAGCCTGAGGGATAGAGATAATGAGACTTTGTCTCAAAATAAAAGGGAAAATCTTGAGAGAAATCCTTGAGAATTTCATGCAGCAGGATGAAATGCAACAAGTTGTGTTTATTCCAAGAAAAAAAGGATAGCTAAATGTTATAAAAATATTTTTATTAAATCCATTATACAAATACATTTATAAGACTTCGTAAAAGTTATAATCAATTCAAATCATTTGATGAAATTTAACATCTTTTCCCTAATCTCAGAAGCACTCATAAACTAGTGTTTCGAAAACATACCTCCCATAACATGATTAAAAATTTTCCATTTGGACCAACAGTAAACATCAAGTTCAATGGTGAAATTCTATAGCAATGCTATAGAATAGAATTTAAATCAATATTGACAAGGTTCTCTGCACTGTTCAATATGGTGGCACTAGTCAAATAAGGCTGTTGATCCATTGATATGTTAATAAGAATTTTAAATTGTATTTAAGGCAACTTAAATATAGATGTAAATATCACATTAGCTAGAGACTATTATATTGGAAAATGCAGGCCCAGATGAAAACATCTTAAATTCATGAATAAAACAAAGATATATACTATCACTCCAGTTTTTTACCACATTCCTTAAAAGTTTCAGATAATGCAATAAAACAACAAAATATGTTGTAAAAAGTGTGAAGAAAAAGATGAGAGTTTAACAGTGTGAGGCTTGTATAAGAATAAACAAATCAACAAGATGGAATAATGAATTTAGTAAATAATATAAAGGTTATGTAATAATGGCCATAAATAATAATGAAATTTTTCATTGGTGAACATACACTAAATAGCTGAATAAATGGTATTAGCAAAACTGGTATTTGGAAAACCATTCAGTATACTTACATCATATTGTATAATGAAATATTCAGATGAGTTATAGACACAAAACTTAAAATCTATAAAAGTACTAATTCAAAATATATTTATGGCATGCCAGCTATGTTCCAACTATTCTATTTTCCAGAATAGTAACGTAGGTTAAATCCTCCCCAAATCAAGAACTATTCTATGTTCTGAGGATGCAAGAGTAGTTGAATAGATCTAACTCTTTCCTTCATTACATCAACATCCAGTTTATCTCAAAACAAGCAGCAATATTATTAAGAGTATCCACAGATCTCATTTTGGCATGCTGATTTTCTGGAAAAAAAATGCAGAATTTAAAAGGAAAAACCTAAATAGATATTCACTTCTTTTTTATATAAATAAAATCCAACTAGAATGAAAACTCCTTGAAAAACAGACTTTATTTTGTTTACTATTGCATGTCCTTGATGAGAATAGGGTATAGCACACAGTGGATAATCAATAAATCTTGAAGGGAGAAACAGAAAGAGGAAAAGGAAGGAAGGAAGGAAAAAAGGAAGGAAGGAAGGAAGGAAGGAAGGAAGGAAGGAAGGAAGGAAGGAAGGAAGGAAGGAAAGAAGGACCACATGGTTTTTCTATTAAATCTTACAATGCTGGATTATGGCATTGATGTTAAATTATTTGATAACATTGATAATAATGTAAGAACAGATTTAATGAGATTTCCTTACCCCTGAGCCATTTATAATGTAAATTATATCACTTAGGCCTACACAAGATTGCTCCAAACATTTAATAAGGTGTGTTGGAGAGGATAAAGAACTTTTTAAGATTTTTACAAAAGCAAATGTATTTCAAGAGTCCCTACTGCTATTAATTACCAGTTTCATGTTATTCTAGCCAGTGACTTGCAAATCAATGGGAATTATAATGTATTTAATATCATTATTTTAGAATTGAAAGAGTTTTGTGTTTAACAAAATTGCTAAATACTGAATGGGGGAAAAAGAGAGGGGAAAGCAAAATTAACAAGTCAGTTGAGGGTTTTGGTCTCAAGATGATCTGATTCCTGGAGAAACAAAGGTCTAGCAACCATGCAAGTGACACTGAGAGCAGGATCCATGTTCCTCGAGCTATAGCATAGGGAAAAAGGGTGTGCTTTAAAGTCAGATTGATCCGAATTCCAATTTTTTCTGCTGCAAGTACTGACTCTGTGACCCTTTGATTCTCCATGTATAAGTTTTTATGATAATACTTTACTAGAATAGTGCAACTGTTTACCTTAATAGTGATAAAAAGCACTCGCACTGAGCTTGATGAATAGTGGGCACTTAATAAATGCATGATTCAACATGGAGTCCACCTATCCCTGCTCAGTATCTTGGTACACATCTTAAAAGAGTTTTATTCCATGGTCAGATAGCAATTTGCATAGCTGGACAAGAAAAGTTTTACATACACCCACAATTTCACTAGTAGTACATTAAAACAACAGTTTTTATTGTCACAGAAACCTCATATTTGCTAACATGGTTAGGCTTTTTTTAGTGCCATGGACTCTTTTGTTGAAAATTCTCCTGTTTTTGAAATTCCAGTCAATGAAAGTGGGAATATTTCTTGTTCTTCAAAGACCAGTTGTGGATAAATTGCAAGTAAGATACCACACCTAGTCTGATAGAACTTTTTCAGTCTAAACACAAGTCTTTTCATGTAACCTAGGCTCCATAAAATAAGCGAACCACATCAATTCATAAATGTTATTTCTCAGTAAATTTCGATCTGCACGAAATCCCTTTGAAGAACTTCCATATTGACCTTGGTTGACTCTTGTACTATTCCTGTCACAGTCGCTGATTGATCACAGGGAAAAGTAGGTTGGGATTGAAAAGTGAAAGATGAAGTAGGACTACGAGGACATTTTGGCCCAATTTTCACTTACAACTCATATCCCCCAGCTTGCATGAAAAATATAAAATGCCAAGTATTCCTTTTTAAAAAAAATAGATTTCAATGGAATAAAAAAATGTGATATGCTACCTATTCATTGAGATGTTAAGAAAGTAAACTTGACTATTAAAAGTGATACTGGGTGGTCCTTGACAAGCTCTTTCTCTCCTTCTCTGAAAATAGCAGGACGACAAAATTAGGAAATCTTCTATATTTGATTTTGAGAAGCACTGTTTCATTTCAATCCAGATTCAGTTTTCTTTTAAGATTGACAATATGACCTAGCTTTACAGTGCATTTCTTCCAAAAGCAGTGTACTGAAACAACATTGCAGTATTGATTCATTCTACATGGTTGATAGTGTGATTGTATAATTAGAAGAACTGTGAAAACAGCTTTCACAGCTCTGCCCTTGTTGAAGAAATAAACAGCTCCATAGGCTGAATCTTTAAAACATTAAAGGATTTAAAAAGCAAGTGCTGTGTTTGTGATTCATGCAGCCAATAATAATTAGGGTTACAATTTTCATTTAGTTACGCAGAAAGATACTTGAGTGAGCAAAATTTTCTAAGAGAAGACTTAGCTATTTCTTGACTTACCATAAGTAATAGCAAAAGTTAATGATGAATACTTAAAACAGTAGTTCTCAAAATTTAGCATATATATGAATCACCTTAGTATCTTATAAAATTTATATTCCCCGGCCTCCCACCATGATATTCTGTTTTAATAGGCAGAGTTTGGGTCTAGGAATCTGTATTCTGAATAAACCTCCAAGTTATTTTGTAACAAGCTGTCTTAAGACCACATTTTGAGAAACAACAGAGTAGAACAAAACCTCCCCCTTATATTGGCTAAAAATATTTGTCTTTACTTCACCAAAGACAACTTTTAAATCTACCTAAAAGACACTGCAAATAAGATATAGTAAACAAACCCCCCAAATATATATTTTATTATATGTATATATGTATATAAAATAAGATATAAGATATACAGTAAGATACAGTATAAAATAAGATATATTAAATACATATATTTAAAATTTTAAAATAATATAAGATATCTTACTATATTGTATTTTATATATGCATATAATATAAAAAGATATATATGCTATATAAATATATACAATATCTTACTATATCATTTATATATATATATCTGGGTTTTTTACTGTATCTGTGTACTGAGGAACAATCTGGTGACACAGAAGTCACTGAGGACATAAAATTATTTCATCACAGCAACCAGGAGACCTAAGGACTGAATCAGAAATCTAGGAAATACCAGTGAAAATCAGATACAGTGGTTTGGAGGGTTTTGTTCCACTTTCAGGTCTGACATATAAAGAAGAGCTTCAAAGTCATCATTCCAGTCATTATAACAAGGACACACAGAAATCAACAACTATTTGGACCCATCAGAGAAATTAGGTTTCAGGGTAAACTGACACTGAAATCTGGAGAGACAGGACAATATCGAGTCACATCAGAGATAAGTTAACTTGGAGTAGAAAACTCGAGCCATAAATTAACTAGTAGCAACACTTGAAGAGTAATTTTGATGAGTCACTAGAGGTTGAGTGTGAACTAGCATGAGAACGGGAAACTCTTTGGGCTACAGTCTTAGCGGTTCTCCATTCCATTCTGGGCTTTACTTCCAGGAACCTTGCTAGGTTTTCATATTGAAGATCAGAGAAAGACCCCTCTCCTAGCTCTGGCAAAGAGGAGAAACAATAAAAATCCAGAACAGATTATTCAGGAACTGTGGGACAATTAAAAGCGTGTAATACACATGCTATTGTAATACAAGAAGAAAGAGAGACGGGAGCAGCAGAAATGTTTGACTTAATAATGGCCAAGAACTTTCCAAAATTAATGAGAAGCCTCAAACAATAAATTCAAGAAGCTCCAAGAATAGCAGAATAAATATAAAAATACTAGCAAGCAAAAAATCGCCTATGCTTTTTTGTTTGTTTGTTTTTAATTGGCAGATAATGTCGTATATTTCTATCGTGTACAACATGATGTTTTAAAATACATATACATTGTGGAATGATTAAATCTAGCTAATTAACAAATGCATTACTTCATATAACTTTTGTGGTAAGAGCACATAACATCCACCCTCTTTACATTTTCTGAGAATACAATGTAGTTGCATTAACTATAATCACCTTGCTGTACAATGAATCTCTTGAAATTTCTCGTAACTGTAATCATGTATCTCTTAACTGACATCTCCTCATTCTCCCTTCCCCATTAATCACCTCAACCTCTGGAAACCACTGATGCACTCTCTACTTCTATAGCTCAACATTTTTAGATTCCATATATGACTACAATTGTACAGTGTTTGTCTTTCTGTGCCTGCTTTATAATGTCCTCCAGGTTAATCGCTGCTGTTTTAAATGGCAAGATTTCTTTCCTTTTTATAGCTGAATGCTATTCCACTGTCTGTATATACATTTTCTTTATCCATTCATACATTGATGGACACTTAAGCTGATTCCATATCTTAGATATTGAGAATAGTTCTGCATAAACATGGGAGCACAGATATCTTTTTGACATACTAATTTCATTCCTTTTGGCTATATACCCACTGGTGAGATTTCTGGATCATATGGTAGTTCTATTTTTAATTTTTTGAGGAACTTTCATACTCTTTTCCATATGGCAACACTAATTTACATGCCTACCATAGTGTATGAAGGTCCCTTTTCTCCATAGCATCATCAGCACTTTCTTTTGTCTTTTTGGTGACAGCCATTCTAACTGGGGTGAGGTGATACATATAATATGTATATGATTTTCAAACGGCAGAAAATCAACCACAAAATGAAAGTCTGTATTGAAGCCATGGTACAAAAACACCATTCCTATAGAAGAACAAAGAGAAAAGTCACAGTGGGTTTCAGGCCAGAAAGCAAGAAAGTAATGAGTGGAGTGAAATATTTAAAGTGATTAAAAAAAAAAACCCTCAACAACCTAGAATCTTATATCCAGCAAAATTATTTTTCCAAAGTGAAAGGAAGATAACAAAACCTCTAGCAGACCTTCTCTGCAATGAATGTTAAAAACCATTCTTCAAGCAAAAGACAAATGATGTAGGTCAGAAATTTGAGTCTGTACAAAGAAAGAAAGAGCACCAGACAAGGAAATAAAGACAAAATAAAAGATTTTTATTTTTTATTATTAACTTATCTAAAATATAAGCCTTTAAATAAATCAACAATTTAACAATGTGCTAAATGATTATAGAAAATTGATATGTGACTGATAGCAATATCCCAAGTGATGGGAAAGAATTGGGGATAAAATATTCTATTGATAAGATTCCTCTTCGATAGGTGAAGAGTATAGTGTGATTTCAGCATCGAATTAAATTAGTTAAACACGGAGTAAATATGTATAGTAAATTCTAGAGCAAGCTCTAATTAGTGTGTTAAGGAAGAAAATTAAAATGGATTCATCTAAAATGTTCAATTAAAACCAGAAGAGCCAGACAAAGGGAGAAAAAAACAAACAAAACCACTATTAATAGTAAACAGTTACAAACAAGGTAGGTATTAATTAAACTAAATTAAAAACTAATTATAATTACAAATTATCTAAATGTGCTAATTAAATAACATAAATTTTCCAAATGTATCAAAACAGAAGACCCAACTCTATACTTTCAGACACATGCATTGAATATAAAGACTATATAAAGTTAAAAGTAAAGGGAAAGGGAAAAATGTGTCACATTAACAATAATCAAAAGAAGGCTGTAGTAATTATTTTTATTTCACAAAGCAGATTTCAGAACAAAGAAAAATATCAAGGATAAAGCGTGGCATTACATAATGATAAAAAGGTTAAAAGGTTAATTCTCCAAGAGTGTATAGCAATCTTAACTGTATATGCACATTACAATACACAAAATTTGTGAGGCAAACCGGATACAACTTGATGGTAGTGTAAGCAATGGAATAAACATCCCTAAGTTTTTTTTTTTTTTTTTTTTTTTTTTTGAGATGGAGTCCTGCTCTGTCATCAGGCTGGAGTGCAGTGGCATGATCTCAGCTCACTGCAACCTCCGACTCCCTGGTTCAAGGGATTCTCCTGCCTCAGCCTCCTGAGTAGTTGGGATTACAGGTGCCCCCTACTATGCCCAACTAATTTTTGTAATTTTTTTTAGTAGAGACATGGTTTCACCATGTTGGCCAGGATGATCTCGATCTCCTGACCTCGTGATTCACCCGCCTCAGCCTCCGAAAGTGCTGGGATTACAAGCGTGAGCCACTGCACCCAGCCCAAACACCCCTAAAAATTCTTGCCTTCATAATAATAACAATAACATCCAAAAAAATAACTGGCAAACTTTTTCAAAATCAACCTTTCTAGAATGCTGGAATCTAACCAGAGTCTGGAAGAAACCCAGGGAGCATTCATTCAATAAACAAACCAAACAAACAAACAGTTAAATCTTGGAAATAACAGTGAGCTTTGTGGCATTTTAGCTTGCCCTAGTCTCGTCTCTTCTTTCCAGCTATGCAGTAATTTAAAAAATTAAACAGCCCAAATTCCTAGTGCAGCCTGGACGTTGTCTGAGGAAACACAATTTATTTACAACCCTTTCAAACTCTCATGCACAAAGAATTGTCATTATTTAACCTGTCTGGTGGTTCCCTGGAAGACCCTAGTTGCAAGGCTGTTTGTATATGACATTACAAAGCGTATCTGAGTGTTAAAAAGCCCTTTCTTTCACAGTTGTTTGTTGAAAACAATTACAGCAAGCATTTTAATTTTATAGCTGTCTGGAGTGGTGAATAACAGTGCAAACAATAGACTAACTGTAAACCTTAAGAGGAAAATCTGGTGAATAGTATGCCTAGAGTCATTTTGAAAACCGCTGACATGTTCTTTGTAATCTAAAAATTCACATGCATGCTTGTATACATACTGAGGATTGTGTGCATGCCTAGGAAAGACCTGAGAGGCCCTGAACATTCACCTCCAGCTAATACTCTGGCAGGTGGTTAAAAACAAAAAATAAAGGCTAAGATAGAGATATCAACTGCTTGCCTGAGTGTTGAAGGCATGTCCCAATATGTACAGAGAGCCTTTGGCAGAGATTGGGATATTCACTGGTTCCAAGCAACAAAGAAAATGTCCGTTCAATATTAACTGACCAGTAAGCTAATTGAGCAGAAATTTCAATGGCCATAACAATAAAAAATACATATTTTGCAGAATTCATTCAGAAACATCACTAAAACAAATGAAAACTACAGTAAACAGCAACAACAGCAAACTCTCGTGAAGGCAGAGAACCTGATTTTCAGATTTGCCACATTATATTATTTTACATGTCCAGTGTTCAACACAAAATTATGACACATACAAAGCAACAAGAAAGTGCAGCTCATAGACACATAAAAAATAAACAGTAAATACAAACTGTTCTTGTAGAAACCCAGACAGTTGACTTACTAGACAAAGACTTTAAGACAGTTATTTTAAATATGTTAAAGAGCTAAAAAATGTTTCTTTTGAACATGGTTTAAAGAAGTACAGGAAAGTATGAGAATGATGCCTTATCAAATAGAAAATATCATTAAAGATATAGAAATTATTAAGGGAAACCAAATATAAATTCTGGACTTCAATAGCACAATAACAATGACTAAAATGAAAAAAAAAAATCACTAGAGGAGCTTAATAGCATATTTGAGCAGATGGAAGAAGAAATCTGGAAACTTGAAGTTAAATAGGATTGTTCAGTTTGATAAACAAAAAGAAAAAAGAATGAAGAATAATAAACAGACCCCAAGAGACCTGTAGGACACCATCAAACATATCAAGAGAGGTATAATTGGAGTTCTATGAGGACAGAAGTGAAAGAAATGGGCAGAAAGAATATTTGAATAAATAATAACCAAAAACTTCCTAAATTTGGTGGAAACATTATATGTTCAAGAAGCTCAATGAACTCCAAGTAGGAAAAACTTAAAAGATCTCCTCCTAAGCACATCATGATCAAACTGTCAAAAGCCAAAGGGTAAGAGAGACTCTTGAAATCAACCAGAGAGAAATGACTCATCACACTTATATTGAGGATATAAATTATCCTCAATAATATTAATAGTGAATTTCTCATCAGAAACCATGTAATCCAGAACACAGTTGTGTGACATATTCAAAGTGCTTTAAAAAAAAGTCAACCAAGAATTCTATATACAAGAAACTATCCTTCAAAACTAAAGGAGAAATAAGACATTACCAGGTTTTAAAAAAAACACTGAGAAAATTCATTGATGGCAGACTTGAATTAATGTTTATATCAACATTATAATAGCTGAATAGTAGAAAAACCCAATGTTCATCAATTGGTGAATGGATAAATAAAATATGAAATATTCATACAATGGATTATTATTCCACCATAAAAAGTAATGAAGCACTGATACATGTTACAAATGGATGAACCCAGAAAACATTATGCTAAGTAAAATAGCCAGATACAAAGGATGACAAATTATACAGTTTCATTCACTTAAAATATCCGAGAATGGAAAAACCCATAGAGATAAAATGTAAGTTAGTGATTGTGAGGAGCTAGGTAAGTGTGAAGTAGAGAATGGCTGCTAATGGCTATGTAGTGTTTTTGTTTGTTTTTGTTTTTGTTTTTCGGAGAGAGGTGATAAAAATATTTCAGAATTAAGTAGTGGCTATTATTGCACAACTTTAAACATGGATAAAAACCACTGAATTATATGCTTTAACTGGTGTATTTTATGATATATTTCAATGTAAAAGTCTTACTAGAACTAAAAAGAGAAATAAATTAATCCACTGTTACAGTTAGAGACTTCAATACCCCTCCATAAATAATTGATAGATGAAGCAGGCAGAATATCAGTAAGGATATAGATTATCTGAACAGCTCAATCAACAAATTTAATCTAATTAATATTTGTAAAATACTCCAGCCAAGTGTAGCAGAATGCATGTCTAAAATGTTTACCAAGAGAACCACAAAAAGCCAAAATAGTCAAAGCTATACTAAGCAAAAAGAACAAAACTGGAGTAACCACATTATCTGACTTCAAATTATACTACAGAGTAATAGTAACCAAAATGGCATGGTACTGGCATTAAGGTAGACACATAGACCAGTGAAACAAAATAGCTAATCCAGAGATAAATTTATGCATCTACAGTAAACTCATGTTCAACAAAGGTGCCATGAACATACACTGAGGAAAGGATAGTCTCTTCAATAAATGGTGCTGGGAAAACTGGCTATCCATATGTCGAAGAATGAAAACAGACCCCATCTCTTACCACATACAAAAATTAAATCAAAATGAATTAAAGACTCAAATCCGATACCTCAAACTATGAAACTACTAAAAGAAAACAATGGGAGAAACTCTCCAGAACATCAGAGTGGGCAAAGATTTCTTGAGCAATAACCAACAAGCACAGGCAACCAAAACAAAAATGGAAATATGGGATCACATCAAGTTTAAAAGCTTCTGCACAGCAAAGGAAACAATAAACAAAGGGAAGAGATAAATAGAATGGGATAGCATATTTTCAAACTTTCCATCTGACAAGGGGTCAATAACAAGAATATATAAGTTCAAATGACTCTATAAAAAAAATCTAGTAACACAATTAAAGATAAGCAAAGACCTGAATAGACATTTCTCTAAAGAAAATATACAAATGACAAACAAGCATATGAAAAGGTACTCAACTACACTGATCATCAGAGAAATGCAAATCAAAACTACAATGAAATGTCATCTCACCCCAGTTAAAATGGCTTTTATTCAAAAGTCAGATGAAAACAAATGCTTGTGAGGATGTGGAGGAAAAAGAACCCTCATACACTGTTGGTGGGAATGTAAATTGCTACAACCACCATGTAGAACTGTCTGGAGATACCTCAAAAAATTAAAAATAGAGCAACCATATGATCCAGCAATCCCACTTCTGGGTATACACCCAAAATAAAGGAAATTGGTGTATTAAAGAGATATCTGTACTCCCATGTTTATTGAAGCACTATTCCCAATAGCTAAGATTTGAAAGCAACTTAAGTGTCAATCAACAGATAAACGGATTTAAAAAGTCTGGTACATATATAAAATGAAGTATTATTCTGTCATAAAAGAGAATAATATCTGTCATTTTCAACAACATGGATGGAGCTAGAGGTCATTATGTTAAGTAAAATAAACCAGGCACAGAAAGACAAACACATGTTCTCACTTATTTTGGGGTGCTAAAAATCAAAACAATTGAACTCATGGAGATAGAGAGCAGAAGGATGGTTACCAGAGGCTAGGAAGGGTATTGAGGGGTTGGGGCTGGGGAAGTCAGGATGAATAATGAGTACACAAAGATAGAACGAATAACACCTAGTATTTAGTAGCACAACAGAGTGACTATGGTTAAAAAAAAAAAAAAAAAAAAGACATTTAAAAATAACTAAAAGAGTATAATTGGATTGTTTGAAATACAAAGGATAAATGCTTGAGGCGCTGGATACTTGATTTACCCTGATGTGATTATTATGCATTACATGCCTGTATCAAAGTATCTCATGCAATCCATAGGTATATACACCTATTATGTGCTCACAAACATAAAAAATTAAATAAATGTTTACCAAGACAGACCACATTTGGGTCATAAAATATAACTTAATAAATTTCAAACCATAAATTCACACAAAATATCTTCTCAGACCACACTGAAATTAAACTATAAATCAATAAAAAAAAAAGCTAGAAAATTTCTAAATATTCAGAATAAAACAGCATACTTCCTAATCATCCATTAGCCAAAAAATAAGTGTTAAGAGAAATTTTAAGAATATTTTGAACTCCATGAAAATGAAAGTACGACTTGTAAAAAATTGTGAGAAGCAATGAAAAGAGTTTAGAGGGAAATTTACAGGATTAAATGTATATACTAGAAAAGAAAAAAGATCTAAATTTATTAACCTACATTTCTAGTTCAGAATCTAGAAAAAGAAGAGTAGTTTAAACCTAAACAAAGTGGAACAAAGGAACTTCTAAAAAATTAGAGCAGAAATTCATGAATTTGTAGACCAAAAATTAGAGCAAATCAATAAAACTGAAAGCTTTTTATATGAAAAGCTGAATAAAAATAAACCTTTAGCCACACTGAGACCAAAGGAGAGAATATACAAATTGCCAATAGCAGAAATGAAAGAGGGTTATTACTACTGATATCATGAACATAAAAAAATAATAAAGAGATACTTTCATGTGCACAAATTTGATATCTTAGATGAAATGGATCAATTACTTGAAAAACACAAGCTATAAAAACTCACAAAAGGAGACATAAGTAATCAGAATAGATCTGTATCAATTAAAGCAATTGAATTTATAAGTAATAACCTTCCAAAAAAGAGCACAATGCCTAAATAATTTTACTAATTAATTCTACAAAACATTCAAGGAAGAATTGATACCAATACTCCGTAATCTCTTTCAGGAAATAGAAGCAGAAGGAACACCGTCTAAAAAGGAAGTAACAGGCCAATATCATTAATAAACATAGATGTAATAATCCTCAACATAGCATTAGCAGATGCAATTCAAAAACGCATAAAAATAAATATACTCCATAACTAAGTGGGATTAATTCCAAGTATTCAAGGCTAGTCTAACATTCAAAAATCAATGTACCATATCAAAAGACTAAAGAGAAAAACATTCTGTCCTATTTATTGGTGCAGAAAAAGGTTTTGACCTACTGATGATCACAGTGTTCAGCAAACTTCTAATAGAAAAGAACTTCCTAAAGTTAATTATTGAAAAACTTTATTAAAAACCTACAGCTAGTATAATATTTAATGATAAGAGAAAGATATTGAGAAGGCTCTGGTATTGTTTACAACACAAAGGTATAATTTCTCAGCATTTTTATTCGGCATCATACTTGAAATTCTACCTAGTGGAATAACATATACATGAATAAACAAAATAGCACAGAGATGGAAAATAAAGGCAAAAAAAGTTTTTGTTCCCAAATTGCATGATGGTTTATGGAGAAAGTCCCAAGGAATATTACCAAAAAAAGAAGAGTACTTAGGCACTAATCTGACAAAATATATACGGGTTCTATATCTATAAAACTGCAAAATACAAATGCAAGAAATCAAAGAAGAGTTGAATAAACGAGCTATTTCCTGTTCATGGATTGAAAGACTCAATACTGTTGCCAATTCTTCCCCTATCTGATTTTTACATTTAATCAAAATCCCAGAAAACTATTTAGCAGATGTTGACAAGTTGATTCAAAAGTTTATATAGAAAGGCAATTCCTAGGCTAGTCAAACAATATGACACCAAAGTTCAAAGGCTTACACTACTTGTTTTTAAATCTTACTATAAAAACCACAGTGATCAAAACAGTGTGATAGTGGAGAAAGAACAGACACACAGATCAATGAAACACAATAGAGATCCCAAATTGACAAACTCAAATACAGTATACTGACTTTGGACAAATGTACAAGTCATTTCAATAGTGAAAGATTAATATTTCCTACAAATGATGCTGGAACAATTGGGCATTCACATGCCAGACGTAGATGCAGACCTCACACTTTTCAAAAATATGACTCAAAATGTATCAAAGACTATAAAATACCAGACTACAAAATTTCTAGAAGAAAACAGGACAATCTATATGATCTTGTGTTTGATTCTGAAGTTTTAGCTAAAATATGAATAGCCTAATCAATGAAAGAAAAAAAATTGACTGAAATGAAATTTGAAGTTATAGATAAAATATAAATAGCCCAATCAATGAAAGAAAAGGACTGAAATGAAATTTGAAGTTACAGATAAAATATGAATAGCCCAATCAATGAAAGAAAAAAGGAGTGAAATGAAATTTTCTGCTGTGTAAAATTCACTTGTAGAAAGCTTAATAATCTCTCCTCAAAAATATAAGGTCCTAATCTCTCAAACCTGTAAATATTACTTTATATTTCGAAAGGTGGGTCTTTGCAAATGTGATTAAACAAAGGATATTGAAAAGGTAGACATTAAATGTAATAACCTCTATAAAAAAAGATGTAGAAATAAATTTTACACAGACAAAAATGATCACAATATACCCACAAATGCAGAGATTGTAGTGATGTGGCTACAAGCCAAGGAATTCCAACAGCCTCTCAAAGTTGGAAGGGGACAGGAACAGGTGCTTCCCTTGAGCATCTGGAGATTGTGCTGCCCAGCCAACACCTTGCTTTCAGCCCAGTGAAACTGATTTTGGAATCTGGCCTTCAGAAATGTGTGAGATTATACCTCTACAATTTTAGGCTTTTGTGGTAATTTGTTACAGCAGCCATAGAAAATGAATACAACACTGTTATGAGAATGAAGAAACAAGAAGACTGGGAAAAATATTTGAAAAGTGTGCATCTAATGATGAACTTCTATCTGGAATACACAAACCTCTTATAACTCAATAATAATAATACAAACCATCCAATTTAAAAATGGGCAAAAGATTTGACCAGTCAGCTTAAATATATATATACACATGTTTTTATATATATATTTGTGATATATATTTATATATGTGATATATATTTACATATAAATTTGTGATATACATATATATCACATAAGTATTTGAAAAGATGCTCAATATCATATACTGTACTGTTAATAAAATGCTAACAAGGGCCAGGCACGGTTGCTTATGCCTGTAATCTCAGCACTCTGAGGTGGGCAGATGACCTGAGGTCAGGAGTTTGACACCAACCTGGCCAACATAGCAAAACTTCGTCTCTATTAAAAAAACAAATATTAGCCAGGTGTGTGGCACCAGTAGTCCTAAGTACTTGGGAGGCTGAGGCAGGAGAATTGCTTGAACCTGGGAGGCGGAGGTTGCAGTAAGCCAAGATTGTGCCACTGCACTCCAGCCTGGGTGATAGAGTGAGACTCCATCTCAAAAACAAGTAAATAAATAAAATGCAAACAAAATAACAGTGAGAAAATATTACACACTTATTAGAATGACTAAAATAAAATTAAAAAATGATAATACCAATTTTGGTAAGCAAACATGGAGCAACAAGAATTCTCGTTCATTACTGTGGGAGGAAAAGAATGGTATAACCACTTTCGAAGATAGGTTGGCAGTTTCTTACAAAGTAGAAAATAGTGTTTACACATGATTTAGCATTGCACTTCTAGGTATTCACTCAACTGATTTGAAAACATATGTATATATACATCTGCATGAGAATGTTTATAGCAGCTTTGTTTATAAACACTCAAAACTGTTATCAACCAAGATGTCCTGAAACTTACAATGGATAAACAACCTATGATACAGCCATATAATGGAATGCTTTTCTGCAATAAAAATGAATCTGCTATCAAGCCACACAAAGATATGGACGAATCTTAAATAAATATTGTTAAGTGAAAGAAGCCAGCCTAAAAAGGCAATGTATTTTATTACTGCCTTTAAATGGAATTCCTCAAAAGGCAAAACTGTAGAGACAGTAAACAAGAGGCTGGAGGGGATTGGAGGAGTGTGGGGGAATTACATAGGTGAAGCAAAGATGATTTATTTTTGGTGGTGAAACTATTATGTGTTACATTGTAATGGTGAATACATTACACTATGCTTTTGTCAAAACCCACAGAACTTTACAGCACAAAGAATCAAACTTCACGGATGCAAATCTTAAAAATATTTTAAAAGCCAGGGGATTTAAGGATAGGATGCTGAACATGACAAAAGAACCTTAACTATATTATTAAAGTATGGAGCAGCTTCACTTAATGGGGTAGGGCAATAAAAATGCTGACCTAAGTAACTTTGGAAGGGAGTGGAGTCTTTCAAAGTAAAGGCAAAAGGAACTAAACATAGCACTGTACTCTGGTTGATAAAGTTAGTTTCCAAAGGGTTATTTGTTAATGATTCTGAAATTATATATATTGTAATTGCACAGTGAAGTAAGTGGAAGAAGTCGGGAGTCAGTTTCCTCACTATATGAGTGGTACATGTAATTAGGGAGTGTAGGGTAGAATGACCCATGTGCTAATGGACTAAAATGGCAATATTGGTATCAACTCATATCTTGCTTACTGTCAGTAGGTATATTTACATGTAGAAATATTTGTAGATATGTGTATATACACAGGTTAGTATACACACATTTTCTTTGCTTTCTCAGCTGAGAGTGCTTTTAAACAAATAGTCAAAATTTATAATTTTGATTCTGAACTTCCTTTTGAAATTCAAAACATTTCTATTGTTTATCAGTGTTATATAGCCCTGACCATTGGCTTTATTCACACCTGAATTAACCAAATAAGAAATCTTAAACAAAAGAGTCTATTCATTCAGTTCATCATTCACTCATTCAAAAAGTATTTACTGTGTGTTCATTCTGAGCCAAGAATGTTTCACTTTGGGAATATAAAATCAATAATATTATTGACCTCATGGATTAATGAGGAGGCCATTCAATAAACCTAATAATGATACATGTACTACATATTTATATCTTCGATACATTAAAATATTTCTAAAACAAGTAAAAGAAAAATGTTCTTACCCTGGAACAAAATTTCTGAGCAAGAAAATGAATTCAGTTCTTGGCGTGGTATTTGATAATTGCCTACATATTTTTTCTTTACCATCCAGCCTGATGGTTGCAGTGTCTTCATTAATCCAATTTTGCCCTTAATTCAACAAATTCTTGTTGACCTCTAACATAGGATACTCATTCCCTTGTTCAACATTTTTGGAGGATAACTATAAACCTGTCTCTATTTCAAGATTAATTGGACTATTACTTATCCTTAAATAGGTCAGTACAATGGGAGAGAAACACAATTAAAACAAAACAATTTAAATGCACTGTGTGCAAAGCATCATGGAACTACAGGACTTACCACTTAACCTAGGCTGCAGGGCAGAGCAGATTCGTGTTAGATACCTTTTTTGAACTGTCAGACTAAAAGTTTGAGAAGGCACATGGACTCCAGAAGCAGACAGGAAAAATGTAAAAAATGAGAAACATACTGCATAAAGAGCATGAACACTAAGAAAAACACAAGATGGTGGCCGGGCGCAATGTCTCAGGCCTGTAATCCCAGCACTTTGGAAGGCTGAGGCGGATGGATCACGAGGTCAGGAGATCGAGACCATCCTAGCTAAAACAGTGAAACTCCGATTCTACTAAAAATACAAAAAATTAGCCAGGCATTGTGGTGGGCGCCTGTAGTCCCAGCTACTCGGGAGGCTGAGGCAGGATACTGGTGTGAACCCGGGGGCAGAGCTTGCAGTGAGCCAAGATGGCGCCACTGCACCCCAGGCTGGTGGAGGGAGTGAGACTCCGTCTCAAAAAAAAAAAAAAAAAAAAGAAAAAGAAAGAAAGAAAAGAAAAAGAACAGAAAAGAAAAGAAAAAAATAAGGTGAACACACAGGGAATGAAAGAAATTTAGGATGTCTCTTATGTCAGGCAGGAATGACAGGAGATGAATCTGAAGAAAGAGGAAGACTAAGATTGTGGAGAGGCTTATGCTATGTTATAGAACTTGAATTTTATTCTATGGAATGAGGACAACACATAAGCTTTAAGATGGAAAATTATATGGGCAGATTAGAAGTGAAAGATGTATTCATCTCCTTGAAAATCTTATAGCCTCAGAAATCAACTTTCTCTTTATAGGAGGTCAATTGTGCTTAGTCTTTGAAGAAACTTAAGAGTTTAGGGACAACGAAACAAATTCTTTGCATTGTACCAGTGGCAAGGAGAGATACCAAGGACTCAAAGAAAAATAAACACAGTGAGAGTTCTTATTCTAGTGAATTTATTTTATTTTATTTTATTTTTTTTGTATAAGAAAGTTGGGACTGTGAATTCTGAGTTCTGAGGCTGATCTTTAGAAATATCTATTTTAAGGACTGGAACATTTGAAGAGCAAGACATCTCTACAACAATTTGGCATGTGTGGGAGAACGATATTTTGTATACTTTGCATGATCTGAGTAGGATCACTCAAATGGTCACAAGCAAAGATTATCATAATTGAAATTAACCTTTTGGTTTCTTCTTGTTAAGAATGTGCCTTTTGGTTGGCATTATAAAATGCTTAACACATGAAAGCACTGTGTTTTTAAGCTGGTACAGTGATTACAGAAAAACATAACTTTCCTCTTAGTCAACCAAATGAAGCAAATTATAGTGAGGGCTGCAAAGAAGAAAATTACATGTTGTCAACACTTTGGGCAATAGAGTAATAATTTTAATAAAAACTTTACCTATTAATTTTGTCAATCACTTTCTTTCTATGTGTTATTGTTGGATGACTAACCATCCCAATGGTCTAGACAGGCTCACATTAAACGTTTTCTTCTTTAGCCAAGGTTTTTCTAGAAGCTTTCACAGCATTTCATATTTTTATTCATTTATCAAAAAGTATGATGAAAGTGACTAGTAATAAACTTGAAGTTGTTGAGAAGGGAGATAATTTGAAAAAAAAAATCTGACAGTTCTCTTAATCTCAGATTTAAAGTGTCACAGAATCACTTAAAAATACCAGCACTATTCACAATAGCAAAGACTTGGAACCAACCCAAGTGCCCATCAGTGATAGACTGGATAATGAAAATGTGGCACATACACACCATGGAATACTATGCAGCCATAAAAAGGATAAGTTCATGTCGTTTACAGGGACATAAATGAACCTGGGAACCATCATTTTCAGCAAACTAACACAGGAACAGAAAACCAAACATTGCATGTTCTCACTTATAAGTGGGAATTGAACAATGAGAACACATGGACATAGGGAGGGGAACGTCACATTCCGGGGCCTGTTGGGAAGTAGGGGGCTAGGGGAGGGATAGCATTAGGAGAAATACCTAATATAGATGACAGGTTGATGGGTGCAGCAAACCGCCATGGTACATGTATACCTATGTAACAAACCTGCACGTTCTGCACATGTATCCCAGAACTTAAAGTATAATAAAAAAAGAAAAGAAATGTATTAAAATAATAATGACAACAAGAAAAAAAAGATTATTTAACGTATAATGCCACCAGCCTCATCTCTGTTGATCTCAAGAGGATAAGTAACATTTATATTTTTTAACACAGACATTTCTGATGCACCCCAAAGTTTGAGAATCAGAGTTAGAAAATAATATAACCTTCATAGATCAGTTTAGAAAACTGACTTAAAATTTCATAGCAAGAACAAGAGTGACTCTTTGCAGTATGCTTAAACATAGAAGTTTTGAAATGCTGTTAAATTCTCTGTTAAAATATACATGTCATTACAATACCTGAGTTGAAGATAAGATTTATTTGAATGACTGAGTACAATAATATTTCATAAAAAGTACTATCTATGCATTTAGCAAGTTACTTAATCTACTTATATCTTGGTTTCATCTTCTATAAAATGATCAATAATAGCATTTCTATCATAGAGTTTTAAGGATTAAATGAGATAATATGTAAGGTGTTTGGCATTGGGCGTGGTACAGAGTCAGCTCTCACGGAATGTTGCATATTGATTTTACCATTACTATTTTTGTGTGTATATGATGATGATAGTTCTTATTTAAGTTACAAAATAGAACATAAGTAAAAAGTTGTAATTCTCACTCATAAAATTTGTTTTAATTAGTTTCTAAAACTCTTACATCAGAATAGAAAAACCAGAAGCTTGTGTAGAGTGAAAGGATTCAGGCTTTTTGTAAATAGCTAATCTTAGTATAAACTGGCCAACTTTGCAAAGAAAAGCAACATAGTGAGAGAGAGAGGGAAAGGGTACAAATGAAATTAGTTTGCTTTCAGGACTGCTCCTTTTATCTATTGCTGCATAACAAACCACTCTAAATTTAGTTGCATTAAAATAACATTTAAAAAAGTATTATCTCTCGTAGTTCCTGCATTTACTGGGCTCAGCCAAATTTCTCTTTGTTAGGATTTATCGTGTGATTGAAGTCAGTGACTGGAACTGGAGGCATATCAAAGGCTTTTTAAAAAATATTTTTTAATGCTCAACATCACCAATTATCAGCATGCAAATTAAAATCACATTGAGATGTCATCATACAGCAGTCAGAATGGCTTTTATTTAAAAAGTTAAAAAAATTGGGAGACCAAGGCAGGAGACTTACATGAGGCCAGGAGTTCAAGACCAGCCTGGTCAACAGAATGAGAGTCTGCTTCTATGACAAGTAAAAAACAACAAAACAAAACAAAAACTAGTCAGGCTTGGTGGCATGTGCCTGTAGTCCCAGCTACTTAGGAGTCTGGTGCAGGAGGAGGAAGGATCACTTGAGCTCAGAAGTTCCAGGCTGCAGTGAGCTATGATCACACTACAGTACTCCAGCCTGGGCACAGAGCAAGACCTCATATCTAAAATAAGTAAATAAAAGTGAAAAACAACAGATGTTGGCATGGCTGTGGAGACAAGGGAATACTTATGCACTATTGGTGGGAATGCAAATTAGTTATTTCAACCTCTATGGAAAACAGTATGGAGATATTTCAAAGAACCAAAAATAGAACTACCAATTGACCCAGCAATCCCACCACTGGGTATCTACTCAAGGGAAAATAAATTGTTATATAAAAAACAATACCTGCCCTTGAATGATTATCCCAGCACTATGCACAATAGCAAACACATGGAACCAATCTAAGTGTCAACCAATGATTGATTGGATAAAGGAAATGTACAAATATACCATGGAATACTAGGCAGTCATAACAATGAATGAAATCGTATTTTTTGCAGCAACATGTATGGCGCTGGAAGCTATTATCCTAAGTGGACTAACTAAGAGGCAGAAATCAATAGAATCTAATACTACATGTCCTCATTTATAAGTGGAAACTAAAAATAGGTACACATGGACTTCAAGATGCAAAAAAATAGAAACTGAGGACTCCAGAAGGCAAGAGAGTAGGAGGTAGTGAGGGTTGGAAAATTGCCTGCTGGGTACAATATTCAATATTTGGGTGATGGGAACACTAGAAACCCAATCCCCACAGTTATGCAATATACCTATGTGACAAACAAGCACACATACCCTCTACATCTAAAATAAATAATAAAATACATTTTTTGTTTTTTTACAAGTTTCATATTTACAAATTATTACAAAACAGTAGTTTTTTATACCTCATGCCTAGTTTTCACAATTATTAGCAATTTACATTAGTATGATATATGTGTCACAATTAATGAACTAATATTGATATATTGTTATTAACTAAAGTCCATAGTTTATTCAAATCTCTTCAGTTTTACTATAATTTTGTGTTTTAGGATTTCATCCAGGATAATATATTACATTACATTACATTACATTACATTACATTACATTACATTACATTACGTTACATTACGTTACATTACATACTACCTTAGTCTGTTTTCTGCTTCTAGAACAAGATGCTACAGACTGAATAATTTGTAAAGAAAGGAAATTTATCTTTCACTGTAGGTTCTGTAGGCTAGGAATTCCAACAGCCTGGCACTAGAACTTTGTGAGGGTCATCCCCTGGAAGAAAGGCAAAAGGCAGAAATAAGCACACTAGACAGAAAAATATGACTAAACTTATCTTTTTATCAGTAGCTCACTCCCTGATAACTGACTTGCTTTTGTGATCATGGCATTAATCCACTAATGCGGGCAGAATGCTTGTGATCTAATCAACTCTTAAAATCACCATCTCTTAGTACTGTTACAAAGGCAATTAAATTTTGACACAAGTTTGGTGGGGACATTCAAACCATAGCACATACATAGTCATTTCTCCCTAAACTCCTTAAACAGTCTTCAGACTCCCTTTGCTTTTGATGACTTTGAGAGTTTTTAGGATGAACAGTCAGGTTGCTCATATAATGTTCCTCAGTTAGGATATGCCTATTGTATTCCTCATGATTTGACTGGAGTATGTTTTTTTGAGGGGGGGAAAGACCATGGAAGTAAGGGGACATTCTCATCATAAAATGTCAAGGAAACAGTCTGTCAATATGGATTCCCACTATTGATTAGCTGTATTTATTTTCTATTACTGATATAACAAGTTATCACAAATTTAGCAGTTTAAACAACAACAAAATCTTACATTTCTAGAGGTTACAAGTCCAACATGAATCTCACTAAAATCAAAACGTCAGCACAGCTGTCCTCTCTTTCACAGGTTCTAGAATATTCTCAGGTTCTATCCCAAACTGAGGTTTAAGGGGAGTCCGTGGGCTGGAAGCTGGAAAAACACTTGAGGAATCATAGGCAGTTTCAACATGGCTTTATTGTCTCTCTGGGCATGAACTATATGTACAGTGTCAGCAGGGTAATTATATCCTTTGCAGACAATAGTGACTCTGAGCCAAGCACTAGCTCACATGAGTGAACACCTAATGGGCCTCACATGGCGTGGCTGCATAACGTGCAGGGTTGTGCGCCTGTGCTCCAAATCCGCTGAGTCCTGCTGTGCAGGAAGGCTGTTTTGGCCTACTCCTGACTAAAGCACAGCCATTTCTCTTACAAATAGCATCCATTTTTTTTTCTTTTCCAGCTTCAGGATGCCGTCCTCTTCCCTTGACTCCTGGTATCTTTCACCCATCATCAAGGTCAGCAGTGTTGCATCTCTCTCTGTCTTTTCCATTGTCACATCTCCTGACTTTCCTCTTGTGTTTTTTTCTTTCATTTTTAAGGATCTTTGTGATTTCATGGTCCCACCTGAGTAATATAAGATACTATGCCTATATGAAGGTCAATCAATTAACAATCTCAGTTCTTTCTGCCACCTTAATTCTCTCTTGCCCTGTAACAAACATATTCACATGTTCCAAGGACTAGGACATGCACGTTGTTGAGCCAGTATTATGCCCACTGTCATAATCTTGATTACCTGGATTGAGGTAATATTTTTCAGGTTTCTCTTCTGTAAATGTACTCTTTGTTTCCTCCCTTTCTCTACTGTACTCTCTACAAGAAAGTCACTATGAACTGTCCACAGTTAAGGAGTGGGAAAAATATATTCTACTTCCTTAAGAGCAGAATAACTACATAAATTATTTGGAAGTATTTGTCTATTTTCCCCCATTTATTTCTAATTGAATCATTTTTATAATTATAGACACATGAATATTTATTTTGTGCACTGGGTTATGATCCAGTACAACTTAGTTTACTTTGTATTTCAAGTTTTTTACCTTGGTTCTTGGGAGCTCATTCAGGTAACTTCTATATCCCTTTAACATGCCCTCATAATATATAGTTTCTTTTTATTTTTTTGAGCATGTTCTTCCTTTCTAGAATTACAAAATGCTCCAGCATCTGCATGTATATTTTGCTCTAGTCCAAGAATCAGTCATTTCTCTAAAACGCCCTTACTTCTTTTACTGAAGTCCAAAGTCTGGATGGTAGGTATATTTGTTACTAATAGAGTATCATTGCTTTTAGAACCTTTCAGCTGACAAAGCAAAGAGACATGTGCGTATTAAACTATGCATACAAACATATCTATAAATATTTTATATTTAACCACTTGTATCCATATTAAGCTAATGATGAGTTAATAATGATGCCTCCAACTCTAATCAAGTATTACATGGGTCATGCTACCGTTTTTCCCTTGTGTATTTATAATCTCCTGCTCCAGTAATTAGAAATATGACTCTGTATTAGTTCATTTTCACACTACTATAAAGAAATACTGGAGACTGGGCAATTTATGAAGAAAACAGTTTTAATTGACTCACAGTTCCACATGGCTGGGAAGCCTCAGGAAACTTATAATTATGGCAGAAGGCAAAGGGGAAGCAGGCACAATTTTCTCATGGTGGCAGGAGAGATAGAGATAGGGAGGAAGTGCCGCTTTTAAACCATTGGATCACATGAGAACTCACTCACTATCACAGAAATCCACCCCCACAATCCAATCACCTCTCACCAGGTCTCTCCCATGACACATGGAGATTACAATTCAACATGAGATTTGGGTGGGGACATAAATCCAAAACATATCAAATTCCTACCATCTTCTTCCACTTTATTGTTCAATTTCTCTATACATATATGATGGTTTTAGAATTGTTAATGCCTATGCCATGGAAAATAATGTTATCAACCAGAGTGTAATTTTTTCTCTTTTTTTTTTTTGGGGGGGGGGTGGGGACAGAGTCTTGCTCTGTTACCCAGGCTGGAGTGCAGTGGCATGATCTTGGGTCACTGCAACCTCTGCCTCCTGGGTTCAAACAATTCTGCCTTGGCCTCCTAAGTAGCTGGGATTACAGGCAAGTGTCATCATGCCTGGCTAATTTTTGTATTTCACTATGTTGTCTAGACTGGTCTTGAACTTCTGACCTCAAGTGATACTCCTACCTTTGCCTTCCAAAGTGCTGGGATTACAGGCATGAGGCACCACACACAGCCCAGAGTGCAATTTTTATGTATACTTTATTTTGCCTTCAGTCTAATACTCTCCATTTATATCTAAAGTTATTTATATCAGTGCTTTATCTGCCACTCCATTTGGTGAGGTTGTTTTATGTATTTGTAGTATAGTCATGTTCTTTTATTACATTTAGTATTTTATCCTGAATTCCCTCAACCCCTAAATGATTTTTTAAGCATTGGCATACATAAAAGTTAACACTTCGTACAGTAAAGTTCTGTAAGTTTTAACAGATGCTTAATTTCTGTACTCACTATTAGATTGTCATACAGAACACTTTCACCACCCTAAAAATACCTTTGTGATTCACCTATTCTAACCACTGCCCCCTGAATGCCTGGCAACCAATAATAGGTTTACTCTCCCAAGTTTTGTCATTCCATAATGTTATATAAATTGGAATCATACAGTATGCAGTGTTTTCAGACTGGTTTATTTCCCTAACAATATGCCTTTAAAGCTAATCTATGTCTTTATTTGACTTTATAGTGCATTTCTTTTTATTGGTGAATAATATACCATTGCACAGATAACCAGAGTTGGTTTATCTATTCACCTATTATTGTGGGACAGCTTGGTTTCATCCGGTTGTTGACTCTTATGAATAAAGTTACTATAAACATTAATGGAAGGTGTTTGTGTGAACATACATTTCAAATCAATCGGGTAAATATATAAGAGCACACCTGTGAAACTGTACAGTAAGACTATGTTTAGTTTTATAAGAAACTTTCAAGCCATTTTCTATAGTCATACCATTTTTTTATCTCTACCAGCAATAAATGAGAGTTCTTATAGTTCTGAATCCTCACAAATATTTATATTGTCAGTGTTTTTAGATTTTAGCCATTCTGATAGATATGTATTGTTATCTCAATGTTGTCTTAGTTTTCAATTTTCTGATGGCAAAAGATACTGAGCCTGTGGGGAAGGAAGAAGTGTAGTATTTCTACAAGTAAAGAGAACATTAAAGTCTTGGACAACAGTCTAGGACAGGGAATGCCAAACTTTTTCAGTAAAGTATCAGATAGATACTTATACTTCTGGCTTTATGGGCCAGATGATCTCTGTCATAGCTACTTGTCATTGCTTTTGTTGTTCAAAACAGTCATAGACCATACATAAATGAATGAGGTGATTAAACTGTAAAATTCATTTACAAAAATAGGCATTTTTTAAATGAAAACATTTTCATTTACAAAAATTTACAAATTTGGCCCATGGACTTCATTTACAGACCCCTGGTTTAGAACAATAATGTAAGCAAAGTTGAAGGGGAAGAAATTTACAAATGCTGTTTTTGAAATAACTAAGTAGGACATGTTGGCTAGGATAATGGTTTTGGGTAGAAGAAAATAAAGAGTAAGATTGAAGAGAAATCTGTGAACAGATAGTGTAAATTCTTGAGAAAACTTGAGGGCATAGAATTTATTATGTTAACAAACAGCATCCAAATATAATTAATTAAATATTTATTATTAAATAATAATATAACAATGTAAAGGGCATGTTAAAAACTGACCATAATATAATTTCTTTAATGCCGTGACTCTGTGCATTTTTGTATGTTCCCTGTGTGTTCCCAGAGCTTTCTGACTTTCTCACACTGCCTTACAGTAATAAGGCCACGTGGTCCCCTGCATGGAGACTGAGAGCTTCTAGAAGGCAGAGCTTAACTGTTTCTGTATCCCTGATACTGAACATAGCATCTAGTACTTTAAAAAATTAAAATAAAATTAATATATACATATATACAAAAATATATACATATGTAGGTAAAAATGTATATATACATAATACCTATGCTCCTTAAAATGGAATTATCTTGATAAATCCATCATAAGTCAAAAATATTGTATGTCAAAACACATTTAATACCCTGTCAGTCCATCAAAAGTAAAAAAATCACAAGTTGAACTATTTTAAGTCCAGATGTTTTTTGATATACAATGGGGTTACAAACCACCCCAAAAAATCTATCATAAAGTCCAAAAATGGTAAGTCAAACCATGGGGATCATCATATATATGCATGTCTATATATACATATTAATGCAAATATGTATAGTTTTTTACAGGAGCGTTGTCTACTTATGGTTAAAAACTAGCAATAAAGAAATATATATAATCAAAAGTAATAGGTCTTCATACCACAAAGACAATGTTATTAAGAATTTATATATACTCTGAAACACTATTTTCTGTTCATCCTAACTTCATGTTCATATAATATTAAAAAATATGCTAATCAAATTTTACACAAAGTATATTTTGTGTGTTTGAGTTCAATATAGCATAGTAAGCATAATTCATGTTATCAAATAGTGAGTGTAATTGTTTTTCTCATGTCTGCATCAAAATTCATTGAACTGATAAGCCCTAATTAACTTAATGATTCTTCTATTATACAGCATTTAGTTTCCTTCCAATTTTTGCAATTATTAATAAAGCTTCAATAAGAGTCTTTAAGGCTATAGCTGTATAGCTGTAAATAAATTGAATTAGTATTTTAAAATACATTTCCAAGAAAAAGATTACTGAATCCAAATATATATGTATACCAAGTTATATCATCACCAGTTATGCAAATGTAACTACCTTATAGTCATATCAACATTGCATATATATGTATATATATACACACACGAAAATGTACACAAATATATATTTAAATTGATTAATTTATTTAAGTAAAATTATACCTGATTATTGCTGCTTCTTCTTGTGCTTATTTGATTGATAATTTACGCTATTTTATAATGAATTGATTTCTTATTTGTGTTTTTTATATCATTATCTCATTTATTTATTGCTGTCTTAATGTTCATATAAATGTGAATGGACTCTTCATACACTACAGTGTTAACCCTTTTTATATCCATGATTAAGATTTTTACCATTTGACATCCTGTAAGTGATGTTTTTATTATATTCCTTAAAGACTTTTACATTGTATTCTTGTTGTATGTTTCTGAATAGTGATTTGGTGTATTCCTGACCTACTTCCTCACTAATTTGATAGTAGGGGACTATAAATTTATTTTCAATTGTTTGAGTTTTTGTTAGATTGTTGTTTATAGATATATTGTTATGTTACTTTAAATATACGTAGCAGTCAGGAAAAATACTCTGATATTTCTGATTTTATGCATTAATCTAATCTTATGTTTAGACTATTATATGACAAATTTTGACAAACACCATTTGGTCACTAAAGGTAGTGTCTATTAATTATCTTATTATGTAGGAGAATGTTGTTAATTTGATTTTTGCCTGATTTTACCACTTTGATCAATCAGAATGATAAGAGAACTAAAATAGTCAAAATCTTTCACTTCAATTGTCTTTTCATATACATTTTTAGTTATCCATTTATTCCTCTTTTATGCACATTTAGCATTGTTTGGTATAACTAGATGTAATGTTTCTATGTTTTAATTGGTGCTTATTTTCTACTCATGATATTATTTTAAAATATATAAACCACAAATTTTGGAACATGGAACTTGAAAGTTCTAAATATATCTACCCCTAGAAAAGAACGGTGTTAACCATTTGGCATACAGTTCTTTATTTCTCTTTCTTTTTTTTTTTTTTTGAGACGGAGTCTGGCTTTGTCGCCCAGGCTGGAGTGCTGTGGCCGGATCTCAGCTCACTGCAAGCTCCGCCTCCCGGGTTTACGCCATTCTCCTGCCTCAGCCTCCAGAGTAGCTGGGACTACAGGCGCCCGCCACCTCGCCCGGCTAGTTTTTTGTATTTTTTAGTAGAGACGGGGTTTCACCGTGTTAGCCAGGATGGTCTCGATCTCCCGACCTCGTGATCCGCCCGTCTCGGCCTCCCAAAGTGCTGGGATTACAAGCTTGAGCCACCGCGCCCGGCCTATTTCTCTTTCTTTTAAATGTACATAGTAACGTTTGTAGAGCTACATCTTTTTTTTTTACAAATAAAACTGGGTCTATATTCAACATGCTCATTTCTTTTAATTGCAGTAAAATTTATATATGTACAATGTACAAATCTTAAAAGCACAATCCTGTGCATATTGATGAATGTCTATGCAACCGTGTAACCAATATTCCAGTAAAGATTTACAGTCAACTGACTTTTAACAAAAGTGCCATAATTTCAACAGGTTCACTTGTGGCAAGTAAATCTCTCCCCACATACTCTAATTTATACTAACATAGATAATATTGTCTATACTTAAATTTCATGTAAATAATATTATACAATATGTATACATTTGATCTGATTTCTTTCACTCCAATGTTGTTTTCAAGATGCATATATATTGTATGTTGCCTGTGTCAGAAACTCATTTTTCCTATTGTTGGAAATGATTACACCATTGATATAAAATATTTGTCCATTGCTCTGACAAAGGATATGTGAGTTTTTTCTAAGTTTTTTTATTTTTTATTTTATTTTTTTTTTTAGATGGGCTCTCTGTCATCCAGGCTGGAGTACAGTGGTGCTATCTTGGCTCACTGCAACCTCTTCCTCCCGGGTTCAAGCAATTCTCCTGCCTCAGCCTCCTAAGTAGCTGGGACTACAGGTGCCTGCTACCATGCCTGGCTAATTTTTGTATTTGTTGTAGAGACAGGGTTTTACCATGTTGGCCAGGCTGGTCTCAAACTCCTGACCTCAAGCAATCCATCCACCTTGGCCTCCCAAAATGCTGGGATTATAGGCTCTAAGTTTGGCTATCAAAATCATAAGGAAAAAAGTAACTGCCAAAGTATTTTTCATAATGATCATAACATGTTACCCTTTCATCTCCAACATATAAGTATTCTCTTGTTCCACATCCAAGACAACATTTGGTATTGGCAATTATTTTATTATAATTATAGTAAGATACATATAGTATAATATTTACCATTAGTGACGTTTAGTACATTCACAATGTTGTATAACTATTGGTGCTATCTGGTGCCAGAGTATCTTCATTATTCCAAAGGAAAACCCCATACCCATTAATGAGTAACTTTGTCTCCTTCCCACTCTAGATAACAATCAATTTGTTTTCTGTTTCTGTGTAATTTTGGCAGTTTCTAATTTTAGCTCTTCTAATAATGAAGTGACAGCTTTAAATTTTCCTTTTTTTTTTTTTTGGTGAATAATGATGTTAAATATCCTTTCTTATGCATATTGGCCATTTGTATATGTTCTTGTATAAACCGTCTGAGTAGTTCAATTAGTTTGGATACAAGTTACAGGGCAGGTCAAATATATCAGGGGTCCTCAAATGCTGGGCCACAGACCAGTCCATGACCTGTTAGCAACTCGGCCACACAGCAGAAGGCGAGCCATGGAGGAGTGAAGCTTCATCTGTATTTACAACTGCTCCCTATCACTCTCATCACTACCTGAGTTCCACCTCCTGTTAGATCAGCAGCAGCATTAGATTCTCATAGGATCGTGAACCTTATTGTGAACTGTACATGCAAAGGATCTAGGTTGAATGGTCCTTATGAGAATCTAATGCCTGATGATCTGTCAGTCTCCCATCGCCCCCAGATAGTTGCAGGAAGAAAAACTCAGGTCTCCTATGGATTCTACATTATGGTGAGTTATATAATTATTTCATTATGTATTACAACATAATAATAATAGAAATAAAGTGCACAAAATAAATATAATATGTTTGAACCATCCCCAAACTATTCCCCCACTGCCCAGGTCTGTGGAAAAATTATCTTCCACAAAACCGGTCCCTGGTGCCAGAAAGGTTGGGGACCACTAAAATATATGTATTGAGACTACTATCTCTAAGTTTGTAGCTTATACACATTTTTCATTTCTTCTGATGAACAAAAATTTTAGTTTTGATATAGTCTAATTTTTCCCTTTTTAAGATTATTGCTTTTTGTTTCTTCTCTAAGAAATGTTTGCCCATCCCAAGATCATGAAGATATTCTATATTTCCTTCTAGAATTAAGAATTATTTCATATACAAATTTTAAAATCTCACAACATTGTGAAAATATTGATACTAGCCAAAGTGATCTATAGATTCAATGCAATTCTTATCAAAACATCTATGATATTTTCACAGAAGTAGAAAAAAATTCTAAAATTGATATGGAATTACAAAAGACCCTGAGTAGCCAATGCAAATTTGAGTACAAATAACAAAGCTAGAGGCATCACACAGCCTGGCTTCAAAAAACACTACAAAGCTATATAACCAAAATAGCATAGTACTGGCATGAAAATAGACACATAAACCAATGGGACACAATAAAGAACCTTAAAATAAATCCATAGATTCACAGCCAACTGACTTTTAAAAAAGGTGCAAAGAATACACAATAGAGAAAGTACAGTGGCTTCAATAAATGGTGTTGGAAAAACTGGAAATGCACCTGAAGAAGAATGAGATTAAACCTTTATCTTACACCATATGTAAAAATTAACTCAAAAAGGATGTCTTACATTTAAGAGCCAAAGCTGTAAGGCTATTAGAATAAAACATAGCTGAAAAGCTCCATGACATGTGTCTGGGCAATGATTTTTTGGATAAGACCCCAAAAGCACAGGCAACAGAAGCAAAAATAGACAAATGGGATGAACTAAAAAGATTCTGCACAGCAAAGGAAACAATCAACCGAGTGAAAAGACAGCCTATACAATGTGAGAAAATATAAGCCATACATATGATAAGTAGTTAATATTCAAAATATAGAAAAAAACTCAATTCAATAGCAAGAAAACAAATAACCTGATTTTAAAATGGGCAAAGGTCCTGAACAGACATTTTTCAAAAGAGGATACACAAATGTCCAACAGGTATTTGGAAAAAATGCTCCTCATCAGGAAAATAGAAATTAAATTCATAGTGAAATATCACCTTTCTCCAGGTAGAACAGCTATTATCTAAAAGACAAAAGATAAAAAATGTTGGAGAGGACACAGAGAAATGGGAATTCATACACACTGTCGGTGAGAATATAAATTAACACAGTCATTATGGAAAACAATAGACAAGTTCCTCAATAAGCCAAAATTAGAACTAACATATAATCCAGGAATCCCAAATGGGTATTTATTCAAAGGAAATAAAATAATCATGTTGAAGATATAACTGCACTCCTATGTTTATTGCATCATTATTCACTATAGCCAACATATGGAATCAACCTAAAATGTCCATCAACAGATTAATGAAGAAAATACGGTATACATACACAATGGAATACTATTTAGCAAAGAAAAAGAAGAAAATTTTCTCATTTGGGGCAACATTGATGAACCTGGAGGACATTATGTTAAGTGAAATAAGCCAGATACAGAAAAACAAATATTGTATGATTGCACATGTACGTTGATTCTAAAAATGTAGAACTCATAGAAGTAGAGAGTAGAATGGTGATTAACAGGGACTTGGATGGTGGTGGGAGAGGAAGTTTAGAAGATGTTAGTCAAAAGTTACAAAGTTTCAGGAAGATAGAAGAAGTAATTCAAGAGATCTATTGTACAGCATGGTAACTATAGTTAAGAACAATGTGTTATATTTTGTATTCTAATTTTTTAAATTATGTATTGTACTCTCAAAAAATTTTAAGAGAGGTCTTATGTTCTCACCACAAAAATTATAACTATGTGAGGTAAGTATATTTTAATTAGCTTGATTTAGCCATTCCACAATGTATACTTTTTTCGAAATATAATGTTGTTCACAGAAAATATACAATCTGTCAGTTTCAAAATAAAATGAAATTTACAATAGTGTAGTTCCAATTACTCCATTCTCTTCATTGTGTTGTTGTTATATGATTTACCTCTACAAAGATTACAAACTTTACAATAATACACTTTTTATTTTTTGGTCAATTGACTTTTGAAGAAATCAAGAGAAGAAAAAAATACTCCTTCATATTTACCCACATATTGGTGGTCTTCATTCTTTCTGCAGATCTGAAATTCTATCTGGTATCAATAACTTTCAGTCTAAAATATTTTCTTTAGCATATTTTGAAGTGTATGTTCATTAGTAACTAATTCTCTCATCCTTTGTTTATCTGGAAATTTTAATTTTCATCCTCATTTTTGAGAGATATTTACAGTACATATGACATTTTGGGGTTTTGACTGTTTTGTTAGTATTTTATTTAATACTTTAAAGATATCATTACATAGTGGTATCACACAGACAATATCGCCCCACTATCTTCTAGCCTCCATTTTTTCCCACCAATCAAAAGTCTGCTGTCATGACATTCATATTTTTCTATATTCAATGTATCTTTTCCTTTATATTTCATTTTCAAAAATTGACTAAGATAAAATATGTAGGGTTTCCTTTGGACTTATCCTTCTTAGAGTTCACCAAGCTTATTTATCTACAAGTTGAAATTTGCCCTGAATTTAGAGAAATTTCAGATATTATTTCTTCAAATATATTTTTCTTTCCCATTCTCTCTCTGTTTTCTTCCTTGGACTCCAGCATGCAATGATAAACTGGTTGACATTGCCTTATGATTACTGAGGCTGTATTCCTTTGTTTTTCAACCTTTCTTTCCTTGGATCTTGTCATGGAATTATTTTTGTCTGTCTTTGAATTCTGACCTTTTATTTTTTAGTCTCAAGTTTGTTGTTATATTCATTTAGAACATTTTTAAATTGTCAGATATAACTTTTAGTATTAAAATTTTCATTTGATTCTTGTTTACGTTTCCTATTTATTTAGATTTTCTATGTATTAATTCTTTATATGTTTTATGTAACTCACCGAACATATTGCTACTAGTTATACTGAAGTATTTGTCTGCTAATTCCAACATCTAGGTCATCCTGAAGGTCTGTTTTTGTTAACTGCGGCCTTCATTTCTGGCCACATACTCTTGTTTCTTTATATTTCTAATAATAATTGTTTTAAATTATATTCTGGACATTGTGGTTGATGTGCTGTAGAGAATCTGAATGTTGTCTTCCTTAAAGAATATTACATTTTGTTTATTTGGGCAAATCAATTACTGTAACACTACTTTATCAATTACACAAATTGATAAGCCACAGATTTGTCTATGAGACTCTTAGTAAACAGAGGAAAGAAGAAAAGTGAACACAGTATCAGCAATGCTAAAAGAAAATCCATATATTTAGGGGAGAGAATTATTTTTGACTTGGTAGAATGGCATGTGTGTGTGTGTTGTTTTATTTTCCCTTCTTTGTGCATATTCTCCACCAAGTACATAAAGGGACCTCTATCAGAGTTCTGTGCCCATCTCTCTGTCCAGCTGTCTCCTCTTTGGTACCCTATCCAGTACATTCCAGCCACCTCAGCAGCATTTCCAACATCTGCCTCTTCAACTTACCAAGACTTCTGTGCTCTCCTTGGTTTCTATATCCTTGTAGCACCATCTAGAAAGAGACCACAGGTAGAAAGAAAGGGTAAATGTGCAGTTCATCTCACGGGTCTCTCTTCTCTTGAGAATCAGAGTTTTTCACTTCCGATGCTTAATGCCTGTCGAGTATTTTATCCAGATTTGGAGTTGGTTGTAGAAGAAGGGGAAGTCTAGTACTAATGGGTGAGAGAAGTCTTGACTGGGGAACTTTGATCAGTTTACAATCACATTGTGTTGCAAAATGATGATAATTTATATTCATAACAATATTGCTGTCTCTATCCTTCAATATTTTTGGTCCAGAGTAACATATTTACCTCGTTTTTTAGCCTTGTATATGTTTTCATATTTTTCTATGAAGCATATTGTTTGTTAAAAATCAATTTAGAAAGCGCTTGAAGGTCTGTTAATTATATTCTGTTGCAATAAAATGGTAAAAAATATTGAATATGAGTGGGAAGTTACAAAATTAGGATAACTTTGGAAATAGTGTTAAAGGGACTGTTATAACAAAATCCTAGTGAAGACAATATAGTGTGTAGGTTACTTCAAGGTCTCAATAAGATAATGACATGGAAATAGAAAAAATTAGATGGTGAGAGACAGGGAGGTTCTGATGACGCAGTGCATGGTATTTCAAAAATCTCCTTTTTATATATGTTACAGAATTGTGAACACTGCCATACAATAAAATAGATTACTAAATCAAAGATTCCAAAAATATAATTGAAGTCAAAATGCTCAAATCCTAGACCACATGTTCAAGGACCACAGATTTGCCTGTGACACTCCTAGTGAACAAAGAAAAGAAGAAAAGTGATCATGGTATCCATAATGCTAAAAGAAAATCTATATATTTAGGAGAGCATCATTAATTTATTAGTTAGATAGTTTATTTTTTCCCACCACTTAAGAGAAATTTCTCTGGTGGGTTCTACCCAAAGTAACATATTTCAGGATATTCTGTGGCAACACCTTTATTTTAACCACAATGATTCAGTTTGTTCAAGTCACAGAATTACATATTTTGATGTGTGGGAGTAATGTTCTTTCCTTCACCTTGCTCATCCATTCCAAACGAAGTATATTCACAAATACTGTGTTTTATTATAAAAAGATTGGGTGGTATAGTGTTCTTGATCTGCAGTCCTTTTCGTTGATATTACTCATCAGTGTTCTTTAACTATTTTTGCATTTTTAATCATAGTAATTCTTTCTTCTACATGTAATTCTGCATAACATGCAGGTATATAACTGAATGAATGAATTAAATAGGAGAAAGAAAAATATACTAGTTCTAGATGATAGCTTTCTATGTTGGAAACAAAAACCTATTTGTTGCAATAACATCCACCTACCAGTGTGCCAATTGGCCAAATGAGAGATTTAGGAGCAGTAATATTCTAGAAAATACTGGATCAAGGCTTATAATTGACCTTTTTGATATTTGTTAGAGTTCAGTCTTCTTGCTTTCTATCTTTCTTTAGACTCCAAATGTTGGATCTATGCTAATCTCAACAGGAACTTTTCAGCCCCAGCCTTTCCAGATATAAGAGATATTTGCATAGTGTGAACTTTATACTGATTCTTAGGATTCCTCAGATAAATGTCATTGATGTATTTAAAAATGAATAAAATTCATCTCATAAAACTGACATGGAAAATTACAGAAAAAAATATGATTTTCCTTAATTCCAAACTTAAAAGTCACTGTCTTAAAACAAGAAAAAATTTAAAACTTTCTATTTCTATATATCTTTGCTCATGATCCTTAAATAAATAATCCTTCACTGGAAAAGAGTAAGAATATTGATTTTGATTATTTTATTTGTCCATGTACTTCCTTCTGTATTTTACCATCTATCACACATGAGTATGAGTTAGTGTTATTATGACAACTCAAATTAGAAACAGCAAAAAGAGATCAGGTAAAAAAGGGGATGAAGGATTTTAGTTTTGGTTCAATTAAATAAATATGATTGCTGAGCCATTTATCTGACTCATTGGTAGGAAGAATTATATGAAAACATTTCCTAAAATATAAATAATTTTGACTGTATGATCAATAATCCTACTTTGTCAAGGATTTTTTTTTTAATATACTACTGGATATTTTATTTGTCACTGGATATCTCTAAATGAGATTATTTTAGAAATTTTAATTTCTTGACTCTTTGATAGATATTTGTATTAGCAATATACATAATATTAACTAGGCAACTGTTTTTTCCTATTTCCTGGAAGATTATATAAACTTTTTTATTTAAAACCATTTAAAAAGCTATTAACCAAATGATCTGGGGATGTAGCTTGTTTTGGTTATAATTCTTTACAAATTATTTACATACTTAATTATTATTGACTCATTTTGTTTTGTTTCTTCTGTCAATTATGGTCATTTATTTCTTCCTAGAAAATTACTAATTTAATATGCATGTTTTCTTGTATCATAATAGAATGGTGTTCTAAAAACTTGGTTTCTTGAGATACTAGATTTGGAAATTGTTAATAGATATGTCGAGAAAAAGTATTCATTAGTAAAGTAGATTAAACAGGCATATAAGTCAGCAGTATGCATTCACCATCAATTTTTCTGATTAGCCCTGGAGTCAAAATACATCCCTATTTTTGTTTACCTCTGGTATTTTTCAAACAGACAATGAGACTTTTATCGCCCATACACAAACATAAATATGCTGTAAAGCAGTGTTCTGTGCAATAATGATTTAGAAACACTAGCGAAAGGAAGGAAGGGGGGGAGGGGAGGGGAAGGGAGGGGAGGGGAGAGTTGGGGCGGGCCCGCGGGTGGCCGGATCTGCTCGTAGGCCCCACCCGCCTCCGGCTGGTTGCTCAGATGTTGTTATTCATGCGGACCAATGGATTGGCGAGACAGTACTACAATCAACATTTAGCAGTCAGTTATTAAATCTTGGGAGTTATTCATCTATGCAGCCTGAAGAATAGGCAGTATACAGTTATAGAGGACAGAAGCAGAAAAAAGTTATGTTAACAGTGGAACAGGCCCAAGATCAACATTATGTGCTTGTATTATGGGGTCCTGGAGCAGCCTGGTACCCTCAACTTCAAAGGAAAAAAGGTTATATTAGGGAATTTAAATATCTTTTTGTTCAGCGCAATTACACACTAGAAAACCTAGAATTGCACACAACGCCTTGATCATCCCATGAGTGCTTGTTTGATGATGATAAAAGGGCAATTACATTTAAAGCAAAATTACAAAAAAGTACACCCTCCTTTGTGAAGATATCAGACTTAGCAACCCACCTAGAGGATAAGTGTTCAGGAGTGATTCTACGTAAAGCCCAGATTTCAGAGCTGGCATTTCCTATTACAGCAACTCAGAAGATAGCTCTAAATGCTCACAGTTCTCTGAAGAGTATTTTTCTCTTCTCTTCCCAACATCGTATATGCTGGCTGTGCAAAATGTGGATTGGAACTAGAAACAGATGAGAACAGGATCTATAAACAGTGTTTTAGCTGCTTGCCATTTACTATGAAGAAAATATACTATAGGCCAGCCTTAATGACTGTAGTTGATGGAAGACATGATGTTTGCATCCGTGTAGAATCAAAGCTGATAGAGAAGATTCTTCTCAACTTTTCTGCAGACTGCCTCAACAGAGTGATAGTTCCTTCCTCAGCGATCACCTATGGGATGGTCGTGGCAGACCTGTTCCACTCTTTGTTGGCAGTCAGTGCAGAACCTTGTGTATTGAAGATTCAGAGCCTTTTTGTGTTAGATGAAAAGAGCTATCCATTACAAGATTTCTCCCTCCTGGATTTTTATCCTGACATTGTAAAGCATGGAGCCGATACCCTTCTCTGAGGCCAGAGGAAGAAACTGCAGACATTTCAAGGAAGAAGTACTGAAATGATTTGTCTTTTGAAATAAATGAATCACAGGACTTTTGCTTTGGATTTTTTATTAAATATATTTTACAAAGAGAATTGCAGTAGATATATAAACTAAAACTTTTTTCTAAAAAAATCCTGTGAGGTTTAAAAAGATTGTTTTTGTGTTTTTGGTTTCTTCCTTTCTTCTGGAGAAATGATCTACCAGTCAAGGCAATATGTAGCCGATCCCTGGGAATTAAAGGTTTGCCCATTTGTTCACTGTGTTTAGTCCCTGCTGCATTCCAGGCATTGTACTAAGTATGGGGAACTACATGGAAGACATTCCCTCAGAAACTGCTGCAGTGCTTTTGCTTATCCCTACCTAAAAAACCGTCAATGTGAAATCATTTCCTTGGTTATAACTATACATGATAATGGATTCGTTTATATAAACCTATGTTTAGGCAAGTTCAAAACAAGCGTGTCTTTCTATAAAAAGCATTGAAAATGAAGGAAATGAGATCATGTTTCAATTTATTAAAGCGAGGAAGAGCGTTCTGTGCTTAGTTCGTGTCTAGGATTTGAGTGCCTTACTGAATGTATTTACCAGCAAACATGTAGCAATCGGTTCTCTCATTGTGATTGTAGAAGCTCATGTAAAATGGTAGTCATTAATGAGGAAGTATGGAGTGGTTCTTATTCTGTAAGTTCAGAGTATGCCAAGTGTTAATATATTATCATATTGCCTGAAAATAAATTTATGATGACATAAAAAAAAAAACACTAGCATATAGATATAAAAAGTGATCATCTATATTTGTTTATCTTTTATTATATATTGCCTTTATAATTCCAAAATAGTAAGTGGACATTGCAAAATATGTATAAACGTAAATGTGAATAAAGTTAGTAAAAGTCTTCATTTGTCTCTTTCAACTCGAACCTAATTTTATAAAATTTTGAATAGAATGATTATCTTATTCTTCTTAGTTATTAGGTAGTATATAATTTAATCATACAAATTATATGCATTTTTATAGTTTTTAAAGATTATTTTGATTTTTATTTGAAATTATAATTTAGACTGTTTCTTAACAGTGGATAATTTCTCATTTAAGCTTTTGCCGTTAATATTCAGTTTGTTTACCTGTAATTGGAAATTATACCTGGATAAACCTGACTTTTAGGTACTTATGGAAGGATTCTGTGTAGTCTGGTATGTAATCAGATTTTATAATATGTAATCTGATGTATAATCAGATTATTTGATGTTTGCAAAAATATATAGTCATGCGTTGTAAAGTAAAATAGTCAACATGAATTCTTATATTAATAACTTATTCATTACACAATATTCATTCATTTTAAAATTCACATGAAAATACCAAGGTTGAAATTTCCAGTTGATCACATTAAAGAAACAGTAGTATAAAGAAATTAAAGGTGTTTGCAAAGAAATATTATAATTGATAATAATTCCTTTATTTTAAACTTCGGTTGATCGATTTATTTTTGCCTAATTGGTCTGCATAAAATTTGAATGGTATTTTGCACAATTCAAGTACACTTATTCAATGTTTATTGAATTTATAGTGAGTTTTTGCTTTATTTATTTATGAGACTGGGTCTTGCTCTGACACCCAGGCTGGAGTGCAGTGGCATCATCACAACTCACTGCAGCCTCACCCTCCCAGGTTCAAGCAAGCTTTCCACCTCAGCCTCTTGACTAGCTAGGATGACAGGTACATGCCACCACACCTGACTAGTTTTGTGTATTTTTTATTTTAGAGATGAGGTCTCCCTGTGTTGCCCAGGCTGGTCTCAAACTCCTGGGCTCAAGTGATACTTATACATCAGCCTCCCAAAGTGCTGGGATTATAGGTGTGAGCCACCATGCCCAGCCAGTTTTTGCTTTGGGTTGAGTCATTCATTCATTCAACAAATATTTACTGAATATCTACTATATTCCAGGTATTTTGCTGGGTACTGTCAATATATTAGTTAGAAAAAAATCGAAAGAGCCTGCTCTCATGAAACTCATTTTCTAGTACCTCAATACCATCTTTGGTGCTGTGATATTTGACACTAAAAGATAATGAAAGGTGTGTATTAATTTTGCCTTTTTTATTACTAAACCTGTTCAGTATAAATAGGCAACTTTGAATATTTGTACTTATATACAAGTTTGTACTTGCCTGGCATAAGTTTTTCCATAGTTGCAATTTTTGTTTTACTTCTTCTTCTATTTCTTTATTGATTGTTCCTTTATAGAGAATATACCATTCTGATAGCCTAGATATTGTTTGCTCTATTTTTACATTTATGTCTTCTCTTCAGTAACTATGTATTGTTGCATAGCCTAGGGCAAGCAGTTTTTCAATTCCTGAAAATAAAGTCGTGTACAATATAGCCAATATTCCCACTCTCCTGAAATATGCCTTCAAGTGGGGAGAGACAGACTATATTTTAGATATTTCTAAGTGCTATGGAGATACTAAAGGCAGTTCAATAGGATAAAGGTGATATGGGATATTCTAGATAAGTGAGCAAAGAAGGATTCTCTGAGTAGGTGGCATTTGCTAATTTCTGAATGAAGATCCTGTCGTGTAAAGATTTAAGATAATAAAATTCTAGGGAGTAGCAATAGAATGTACATTAGATTCAGGAATTGGAGAAAAAGCCATTGCAGCTTAAGTATGTGGAGGAAGTGGGAGTGAAGGTAGAAGGTATATAGGATTCAGATTACTTAAGGCTTTGGATTTGTAGAGTGGGCTAAGTATGTAACACAATGTTAAAAATAAGACCGTGCATGAAGTCTGGCCTCAAATCCGAGAACAACAGTGCAAAGTATTGTATTATTCTAAGCAATAGAACTTGTGTGCAGGACATGCAAAGGAGGTATCCAAAACTGTGTGTGTCAGCTATGAATGCATCTCTCACCATGATATATGAGCAAAAGCTAAGAATTCCTTAGAGAGAGTGGTTTTTATGAAAAAAATAAGAAATTCTATGAAGAGAATGCTGGTTTCTTCCTCCATCTCCAGACACAAGTCTGGCACATCCTCCCAGTCAAGTAAGAAAGCTTCTATGAGCATATTCAGAAAGATTGGCAAGAATCCAGGGACTGGAAAGGAACTACCACTGATGTCCATGTCAAACCCAAAAATACCTGAAGGCCAGAGACTGGCTGGAGGGGCCTGGCCTGACAGAGGTGAGAAAGGTGTGTTGGAAATAGACTGAGGTTCAGAGTTCGGCAGGTAAAGATAGTGAACAATGAGAACACTTGGACACAGGAAGGGGAACATCACACACGGGGACCTGTAATGGGGTGGGGGAGTGGGGAGGGATAGCATTAGGAGATATACCTAATGTAAATGATGAGTTAATGTGTGCAGCACACCAACATGGCACATGTATACATATGTAACAAACCTGCACGTGCACATGTACCCTAGAACTTAAAGTATTAAAAAAAAAAAAAAAAGATAGTACAGATTTTCCTGTGGAACACAGTTGAGGAAGGTCGCTAGGGGAGAGACCAATGGGAAAGGCAACCTCTACTGACTGGGTTTAGGTGGTGAGGACTGTCTGAAGGTAGAGCAAAGGGAAAGTCAAAATTGGCTACCAGAGGAACCACTGCCCACATCAGGGTGCTGCAGGTGAGAGATTCTACTGACAAAACTGGTCTAGCTGAAGAAGTGGAGGCAAAACTTTAAACCCACCAACTTTCTACTTATCAGGTGTGTCCGGCATCAGTGAGGGAAGTACAAATGCTTTAAAAGGAAACAGGAAGTCAATTGTTGCTTCAGATCAAATCAGACTTTATAAATCAGAAAAATGAGAATTTTGGTCAGTATCTGAGAGTGACTAAAAATCTGTGAAATCTGAATGGTATTCAGGAGCAAGGGTATGAAAAAAGCCTATTTGTATGATTTCATTCCTGTAAGTTTATTTTGTTCAATAAACTGACTCACAGGACTTTAATAATTAGCTCCGTTTATTTTCATAAGTGACAGTATTGTCTTATTTTCTGCATAAATGTAGTCTCCGTTTTTGTTGATGTAATCTGAAAATTACATTGTATTAATAATATTTAAAAAATTATTTACCTTTCCATCAAGAATAATTTTTTAACCTTTATACCATATTCAACCATAGGAATTACTTCTTAGACAAATTATTTGCCTCTATTCCTCAAAATAGATCTTTATAAAATCATAGTTTCCATGTTCTTTCATTCTTCATGTTATTTATTTCTCAATCACAATTCATCTCTGAGTAATTTTTTAAAGAAAGTATGTTAGTCTGAGGATGGTTTTCTATTGTGTTTGCATGGACATGACAACTTGGTTGGGTAAATATTTTCCGGTTGTGCAATCTTTTTACCTTAAAACTCCCGTTTTGTTTTTTGTTACTCAATATTGCATAGATGTCTGCCAAAAATCTGATTTTGATTCAAAAAGTATTTGTAAAGTTTAGTTTTGCTCTTCCTTTGCCCTTTTTATAATCAAACTTTGTCTATATTTAGGTCTGTTTCCCTTAGCTAAAATTTCTTTAGAAAGAAGTTCAAGAACTTCTTCCAGGCCAAAAATATTTTGTTTGTATATTTATTTGATCGCTGCTTTCAATCTACCTAGTCTGTTTCTCATTCTAAGCATTGTATTATGTGCAAAATTAAACTGCCTACTTCTTGTATGGGTTGGTCCCAAGAACAAGCATTTCCTACTTGGAATCTGCATTGGTCAGGTTGTTACAACAGTGTCCTCCCTTCCTGCTTCTCTAGCATTTGTACCTTCATCTAAAAAGCCTGTTCTGCCTGCATACTGATTTGCTAACATAAATTTGTAAGAAACAAACGACTGATGACTTGTTTTCTGTTTTCACTACTGATACAGCCTTTTCCTTGATATTTTTCTTTTTTTTAAGCCATTTCTATGGAAATTTGGGAAGAAGTTGTATTTACCTGTATTCTAGTAAAAATCTTATTCAGATAAGCATTTATTTATAAGCATTTAAAAGCATCCAAAAGCATTTATTTTAAGCAGTGTTATATGTTGTACCCTTATGAAAATATCTATATCCACATCTCTGAATGTAACGCCTAAGGTGAATTGATATAAGTAGAATTATTGGCTCAAAATCATGACCATTTATATTTTTTTATGTATATTGTCAAACTACTTTCCTGAAACGTAATGTCAAATTTTAAATCTCCTACTGTCTGGTTTTCATTTTGGTAGGCTAAATTGTATCTTAATATTTAAGTAAATGTGTATTTTATTCCAGTGAGGTTGAACATAACTTCATAAAATAATTTAGTGTTTTGGTGATTACTTTTTCAGGTCTTCAATTTGTTTTTAAAGCACATTTAGTATGTCTTATAAATTTGAAAGAGTTATTTGTATATTCAGAATACTAATATCATATATAAGGTTACGTTAGGCTTACTGCCATGATGAATAGACCCTTAAAAGAAAAGTCTTTTATTCCTATGCAGATTTTTACTTAACATGGATTGAAGTAATTTTATATATGATTTTAACAAATGCCAACACAGGACTTTTTACAAGTTTTACGAGTAAGTTGTTATGTCCACTATCTTTATAATAGATTACTTACGCTTCATGATTCGTTAGTCTTTTTCTTTCTTTCTTTCTTTTTTTTGAGACAGAGTTTCGCTCTTTTTGTCCAGGTTGGAGTGCAATGGCATGATCTCGGCTCACTGCAACCTCCATCTCCTGGATTTTAAGTGATTCTCCTGCCTCAGTCTCCCCAGTAGCTGGGATTACAGGCATGCGCCACCATGCCCAGCTAATTTTGTATTTTCAGTAGAGATGGGGTTTCTCCATGTTGGTCAGATTGGTCTTGAACTCACAAACTCAGGTGATCTGCCCGCCTCGGCCTCCCAAAGTGCTGAGATTACAGGCATGAGCCACTGTTCCTGGCCTTTTCAATTTTTTTAACCTCTAAATCTAAGGAGTTAGTATATAAGTATTTTGCCAATATCTTTGTCAAAGTTTCCTTTCTTGGAGAGAAAATTTTTGTTGTTGTTGTTTTTATTTCAGCACAATTATTTTAAGTGTGTGTGGGTTTTTTTTGGAAAAAGAAAATAAATTTGAAAAAACATTTATGTGTATTGTGGGATTAAGGATGTGGCTCAAAAATCACATTTTTCCCTTACTGGAAGAATAAACATTCAGGGTCAAAATTCATGGAAGGCACATAAGAAAGCTGAGTGAATCAAATTATTTCCCAAATTCAAGAACCAAACTGTATTAAAACTTAAAATGTTCTTGTACACCACAAGTTTTTTAAAAATATTTTTTAAGTTATTATTTTTTCCTGTTTATCTCTATAAATCACCATGAAGGCAGGGTCAACCTCTGTTTTGATCATCAATTTTTCCCAATGCTTGGAAGCATGCTTGACAAATATTGTCAGATTAAAGAAAATCTTTGTCAACTACAACAAAAAAACTTAGTTTTATGTCATTGTATTTTGGGGGTGTGTGTGTGTGTGTGTGTGCACGCACATATTCATCATATGTTCAACAAAACTACATAGGTGGCATGTTTTCTGAGCCCTTGAATAGCTGGAAATTTCACTGTTTTCTAACATAGAAGAAACTTTTCTCTAAACTCCTTAGGTCCTAATTGTCCCAGTACTCTTTCATTATTACTCCATTGCCCTTTGATCTTCTATTACATATGATATAAAATTAAAACTGTTTCCTTTTAACAAAAAGTTTATAGGCTAGGGACAGGACCTTGTCTCTTTTTGAAATTCAACACTTCTACTAGATATGTCTTGATAAGGATCTTAATTGACTGAGTTGGGAAGTAGTACAGTGATTCCCTTAATTTATATAACAGGTTACTATTTTAAAAACATTTTTTCTCACTTTTAAAACAATATTGCTTTTGTTCTTCTTTATTCTTCCAGAGAAGTCAGGGAAAGCTACAGTCCACTCATAGACCCGAGAAAGATAAATCAATGCTTACTGTAAAGGCCATTTAATTTTGGTTTTGTCGTTATGCACCGTTATTGCCAAAAAGCTGATTAATATATTGAAAAACTCATACATTGAGAAAACGCTAGAGACACTTCTTTAAAGTCTGAAGTGAGACAAAGATACCACTATTGTCATTACTGTTTAACATAGTACTAAGCTATCAGCCAATAAAATTAGATAGAAGAATGCAGTTAGAGGAATGATAATAAAAATTGAAATAAGTTTTACAGATGGCATGATTTTATATCTGGAAAACCCAAGAGAATCCGTGAAAAAACTGCTACAAACAATAACAGAGTATGATAACGTAACAGGAAATAATCATATAGAAATCAATACAATGAATAACCAATTAGAAGGCATAGCAGAGAAAATCCTATTTTCTATAGTAACAATAATAAAAACCAACGGAAAGCCAGAAAAATGTTTATGCACAAACTTAAAACTGTTGTGCAAAATTAAATGAGAAAAACTTAAAAATCCAATAAAAGACACATAATATATTTAAACAAGTGAAAAATAAAATGTCAATTCTTTCTCAGTTATAAATTTGCATGATTTCTATAAAAACATCAACAGACTTATTTTTCTGCATTAATTATAAAGTTCATATAGAAAAATTAACAAATAAGAATTATAGGGAAACTCCAGCAAAAGGGAAAACAAAAGAAGACTATTCGGAACAGAGTCCTACCAGATATTTAAAAATATTATAAAGGCCCTATAATTAAATGTTCATTATTGGTACAGATCTACCAATATAACAGGGTCCAAAGCCCAAAAACAGATCCAAATGCACTTGGAAAAGTAGCATACAAAGAATAAGACATTTCAAATGTATGGAGAAATAAGGACTTTTTGATAAGGATTATTAAGGCTGGTCATTTGAAAGAGATAACTGAATTTACATTTCATACCATACTGCATGATAAGTTACAAATGGATCAGAAATGTAAATGTAAACACTAAAATCATCATGTACTTAAAGAAACAATAGGTAAATTACTTTAAAACTTGAGGATGGAAATAATTTTAACTATGTTTCAAATAATTAGTAGATTTGCACATTAAAAGTTGCATTACAGAAAACACCATAAACAAGTAAAAATAACATACGGACTGATAAATATCTAAGACATAATATACACATAAAGTTTCCCTATAATTATTGTTTGCTCATTTTTCTATATGAACTTTATAATCAATGCAGAAAAATAATATACAAAGAGATCTTAAAATTTGAGGAAAATAAAACTATCAATAATTTTTAACTGGATAAAATATATGAACAGACTATTCAAAGCAAGAAATGAAAATGGTGTTTAAACATGTGAAAAAAGATGTTCACCCTTACTCATAATAATACAAATGCGCATTAAAATTATACCTCGCATTTATAAAAAATCTAAAAATTTGACAACAAGCTCAGTTGTATGGAAACGGGAATATTCACACATTGCTTATGGAAATGCAACAAGCTTTAACGCTTATGGTGAAGAACATAGCAATATCTGGAAGAACTTTAGGGAATTTATTACTCTTTCACCCAATTGGCCACTTGTAGGAGTCTATCCCAAATATATACCAGCAAACTTATAAAATTACTTAGGCACAAAATTATTATTTGTGCTTATATTTGTAGTGCCACATGATTGGAAACAAATATCTCTCAATTTGGGACTGATTGGTAATCTATAGTCAACCTACGTAAAGTATTATTAGGTCGGTGCAAAAGTTATTGCGGCTTTTGCCATTACTTTTAATGTCAAAAACCACAATTACTTTTGCACCCACCTAATAATATCACACAACTGTAAAATGTTAAGAACATATCCCTAAGCTGATATGTAGTGATCTCCAGGATATAATGCGGGATGAAAAAAGAAAGAAAGGTGAAAAACAGTATACAAAATATGCTCTTTTGTGTAAGAAAAGGAATAAATGAATACAAGTATACATGTTTTCTTACATTTCTAAAATAATCACTAGGTGGATAAATTTTAAAATAATAAAAATAGATACCTATAGAAGACCTGAGAAATAAGGTCAAGGAGCTAGTGAATAAAAGTAATTATTTATATTTAATTATTACAATATTATTACAATATGGTAATTATTACAATATTGTTTTTGTCACAACTCTTCCATTTCTGGACTAAGCATAGCATCACTGGAGAAAATAAGGAAAAGGCATCTATCTCTACTTTCTGTAAGGTAAAAATGTTTGCATCATGTTTTGGTCAGAGTACAATATGTTTTTAATTGAAATATTATTGACATTATGGCTATTGGAAAATTTGCAGAGAGTGCCAGTATTTTGACATCGAGTCCTACTGTTTTTAACCTGGCAATTTTATTCCTTTTTTTTTCTTTCTCTTCATAGGCATCTTAAAGGAAAACAAAATCTAGAAACTGCATTAGACTGCTCATAAAATGTACACACTAACAAAATTATGAAATTGTATTAGTGGTCTTTATGCTATATTTCTTTTTTCTTTTTTTTTTTTTTTTTGAGACGGAATCTTGCTCTGTCGCCCAGGCTGGAGTGCAGTGGCCGGATCTCAGCTCACTGCAAGCTCCGCCTCCCGGGTTTACGCCATTCTCCTGCCTCAGCCTCCCAAGTAGCTGGGACTACAGGCGCCCGCCACCTCGCCCAGCTAGTTTTTTTGTATTTTTTTTTTAGTAGAGATCGGGTTTCACCGTGTTAACCAGGATGGTCTCGATCTCCTGACCTCGTGATCCGCCCGTCTCGGCCTCCCAAAGTGCTGAGATTACAGGCTTGAGCCACCGCGCCCGGCCTTTATGCTATATTTCTAAAATCTAACAAGATATGTACTATTCAGTCTTCTTAAAATGGCTTGGCTAATCTTGTTTATTTTATTCAGCTGATACTCCAATTCAATCCTGCAAAAGAATAAAACATTTCCCACTTGAAGCTTTACTCGAAATTACTTAACTCTATTTATTAAAGGAGAAGACTTGAAAGATTTATTTGTTCTTGCAAGACCAGATCATGGTGTACCTGTTCATTTATAAGATTTCTCTTACATTGCTCCATATTTGTAAATAACTTCCATCATATAATTTCATCATATTTATTGTTAATTTTTTCTCAATATTTTATATTTTTGTACCAGTTTTTATATAGGGCAGCTATTTATTTTGGTATATTTAGTTTTTATCCAGACACTGCTATAACATTCGTTCTCATAAATGGAAAAGCATGTTGTCTGCAAGTATTTATGATTATTATGCCAGGTTTTCAAAAGTTATAACCAACATATCTGATTTGTGGCTTATTGATCTAATAAAATATCAGGCTCATAATTCTTTTCTCACTTCAAATTATAATGAGAATGCCTTCAGAGTTGCATTTACATATGACGCTGGTTCTTCTTTGAATTAAGAGAGAACTTATTTATAGTTTCTGTTGGGGATTTTCTGGTATTCTATTCTTTGGACCCACTTTAAAAAGTGGGAATTCCAGCAAATCTCTTAGGAACACATTCCAATAATTAATAAATCTAATTATCAGGAAATATATTTGTAACTCACTTGAATCTCTAGTGCTTCACTTCAAATCAACTACATCTAATACTATGCCTCATGAATTAAGGTAGTTCATTAAAAACATTTTCTCTATAATAACCCATCTGATACAATATTGGAAAGAATTAATTATATCTAATCTCAGCTTCTTCTCTGCTTGGATGAAAAATAAATAAAGCTTACTTCACATGGTACTTACATGTCTCTGAATCATCACTAAATTTTTCTTGGATGATTTTTCAGAACAGGATAAATAGTCATATTCTTTCCAAATGCGTTAGTGAATCTGCATGTGAAATGTTACTACTGGGAAATTTCTAAGTGAAAACAATAATGGAGAACTTGAATAATGAGACCAGATAATGAGAAAATCCATTCTATTTAAATGCGTGCATACGTAAGTTAAAAGTTAATGTAGCTGAAAGAAAACCTAGAGATGCTAAATTTGAGTGGCTTTTATAATGCCAATAAAAATACCTTACTAAAGGGAGAATGCAGATCATTTTTTGGAGTATTTTCAATGCAGGTACAACTAACTAAAGAAAAAAAGAGAACTATGAAGACATGGACTTTAATAAACAATATTCATAATTATTAATAATTAAAAATAATTGCACCTCAATATTTTATAATTCATATATTTATACTCTTTGTTCTGAACTTCAAATAACTAAGGAGAGTTAAGAAATCATATATATATGTATATCTATTATATATATGGAGAAAACTGTGGTGTGTTTTAGACAAAAGTAATTTTCCTTTAACTTTTTAGGCAAGTTGCATTCTTTTAAAATGTCGGATTGGATTCCTGTAATTGACATGCATTTGAGATTAAGCAGGTAGTGAGTAGAAGATGTAGATGTCAAGAAACTCTGACATTATCAGTGAATCCCAGATTAATTTTGTTCTCTCTCTCTGTGTTCATTATTCTTCATATGAAAGTTATTACTCTTTCAATTATTCTCCTATATGCTTCAAAAATATTAAGTGAAGAGTATGCTCATTTGAACAAATACATCATGGGATAGGTTACAATTACTGTTATTACTTCCAATTCCTTATATAATCATATATTTTACGCATGAAAAATGTTCAAGTGGACACTTGGTCTGATGCTGCAAATTAGTAATAATTTTTAACCTTATTATACCAGAAAAATGTTAATCAAAAGAGAATTTTCTAATTTAACTCTAAACAATCATTAAGTAAAAGAAAATTCTTGGGAAATGAGATTTCTGACTTGAAAGTAAATAAGCTTAGAAAATTAGTTTAGCTACATAAAAAATTTTAAGTATGCTGCATAGGAGGTTATACTTGTCAATCATATACAACCATGGAGTTCCGATTACTAAAAATAATGTTAGTTGATTAAAGGTAAATATATACATTGGAAAATATATATGAATTAGAATGGACTTAGTTAAATTCTATTAGTAATTAAATGCATAGCAGGGCAATAAAAATACAGATTATATACGTAAGACTATATGGTCTGAAGTTCTCACTTTAGATAATGAGGTAAAACTTTTTTTCTAATTTTCAAAGAGCATTATTTTTATACATAAAGATTGGGAAGCCCAACATTTTAAAAAAGGACTACATTGATATTATACTATCTCTCTCTCTCTCTCTCTTTCTCCCTCTCTCTCTTTCTCTCTCTCTGTCTCTCTGACACACACACACACACACACACACACACATACACGCTTAGCATATTGCTTTCAGAAGCAATTCTCAAGACTTGAGACAGATACGTACTTTGTTTTAATTCATTGTTAGTTTTCCTGCTTGGTTTGGTAGATTCTAAATAAAGCTCGTTTCGTTAATAAATAAATGTATATATTTGTTAAATTCAGCTGAATGTATTTTTGATCAGTGCAGATTTTAAAACAAACTATAATAATGAAACACTAAGGGTAATATTAATCTTATTTCTTTTTTTTTTCGAGACGGAGTCTCGCTCTGTCGCCCAGGCTGGAGTGCAGTGGCACGATCTCAGCTCACTGCAAGCTCCGCCGCTTCCTGGGTTCACGCCATTCTCCTGCCTCAGCCTCCCTAGAAGCTGGAACGACAGGCGCCCGCCACCACGCCTGGTGTATTTTTAGTAGAGATGGGGTTTCACCGTGTTCGCCAGGATGGTCTTGACCTCCTGACCTCGTGATCCGCCCGCCTTGGCCTCCCAAAGTAGCTGGGATTACAGGCGTGAGCCACCGCGCCCGGTATAATCTTATTTCTTTAAAAATTTTATTTTTATTTCAAAATCGGTTAATTTTATTTTCTCAGAAACTAAAAACACATTTCTTAATCACATTATTTAACTAAAATTTTCAATTTGATGGGAAAAAATGACTTTTTATCTTGGTAGTCTTCCAGATATGTGCGTTTTACTTCAATATTTATCTAGAGAAGCATTTTGTAAGTATCCCAGGACTGTCTTTATCAGTGGAAAGTAATAAGTTAAATATAAACTCCTATCCTTAACCAATATTGTTCACCCTGGGTCTAACTCTGATAGACAGCTATTCCTTCTTCACAGATTGTCAGTGACCTAAGCAAAGCATGTAGAAGTTCTAGCAATTAAGCAGAAGAATTAGGTTTTGAACTCCTAAACACTGAGTGTACTGTGATCACCCATCATAATTAAAATAAAAAATCTTTCAAGTGTCACTAATTTAAATAGGGCTTTTGTTGTTTTATAAAATCCAATGGACCATTCAGAATAGCAGAATGGTTTTTTTTTTTTCCTCTTACTATAGCACCAATGGTCTAATTCAGCCTATAAAGCAATTCTTCCTATTTTCCTATGGCCCAAGCAGAGTTGAAATATGAGGGGAAAATGGATATTATTGATTACTTTTGCTTTTTGTCCTTCTAATTAATTTTGATTTTTCAGTGAAAATGGATTGGGAGAGCAGTGGTTAGTATGCTTGTTATTTAATGATATGGACAAGTGCTGATATAACTGAGGGTTGATTCTGCTTTGAAATTGAAAAACTTCTCTCACAAATATGGGACTTTTTTTGGAATAAGCAAGTGAAAGTGTAAGGCATTTATAGGTAATTAAGGCTGATAGTAAGGATACATTTAAATGGTTTTTCTAATTTCCAAAACAATGTATTTTCATCTCTAGCCTCAGCTGCTTCTGATAATAGAAGGAAAGAAAGAAGCGGATGGCATTTATCTGGCACATACATATTTTATGTGAACTTTGAATACTCACTCATACAACACAGATGTATTGAGTTCTTACATGACAACTGCTGGTAATAGACACTTGAGAGATAATGATGAGCAACACAGAAAACTCCTTACTCTCAAGGAGTTTATAATCTATAAGGAGAAGGTGGAAATTTAACAAACACACAAACTAGAAAAAGTTCTATATACATGGACTTTTAATTTTGCCTAAGATGTTGTAGCTTGCAACAGAAAAATGTTCCACCAAAGAACAAAAAGACAATCCTGATAAAATAATTTTTACATTATAGGCATTAGAGAACTACTGAGATAATCAGAATTGGGGTGGGGGTGGGTGTAATCCCTGAAAAACAAGCAGTTTCAAAGTTAAGCAAACCAACACTTTATAGCCAGTTTACTTAGGATTCTAAACACAGGCAGTAAACTGATGAACACAGTATGGACCCAGAGAGAAGGCCTCTATTACTAGATCTAGAAGTAGCATGTAGTTATTATTGCCCCATGGAGATAAAGTGACAAAAAAATAAACACTTAGATTTGTTAGTAAGAAGGGTGGAGCAAAGAACTGATTGCCAATACCATCTCAATTTTCACACAGAGTATTTGCCAAATTTTAAAACCACGTAAGACAAAAGATTGAGAAACCAAGCACAAACTCTCAAAACTTCAAGAAAAATTTTCAATAGCCTCCATGTTAAACAGGATTAGGATTCAGGGTTCATTTGTGAATACCCAAGTGTGGCTGGAGAGTTACATCCAAGATTATAGGTAAGCCAAAAGTAGACAAAACCTTAGTAATGCTGAAATCCACTTTCGAGCTCAATCTTGATTGGATTACAATAACCTATCTGCATTTTTTTATGTTTAGTGATGGAAAGATTAAACGCATTTTGGAGCCTCCAAATCCTTAACAATTTTTCATACACAATATCTAATAATCAATTTTTAAAATCATGTGTTCTTAAAAAGGCAAAGCTCCAGCCAAAAGAAAGAGAAAAGGTGGATAATAAAAAAAGACCCATAGATGACATTGATTTTGGAATTAGAAGACAGGACTTAAAAACAGCTATGATTAACATGTTCAGGAAAATAGAGGAGATGTTAGAAAACAGATTTTCCTGAGAAACTTGGAATTTGTAAAGATAAAGTGAAATTCCAGAACTGAAAAGTAGAGTATGGATGGATGCTGCCAAAAAGAACATTAGTTTAATTGGCTTAAAAAAGAATGACCAGTGACCCCAGTGGGGAACCTGTTCAAGTTGGTCATTTTTTACATCCAGTACAGCACATAAGATATCAAAAGATCAGATTGTGTGACATTTTAGGTCAGTTCCACACTATATGGAAATGTTAACAGAAGTTATTGGATCTGTATCCCCAGGAGTGAAAATAGAAGGAGGACAAAGCAGCAGAAAATTAGAGGAAACGAATCCTACAGAAGCCTCTGCATCCACAGAGGAAGGAATCAAGATCATCAAGTCCAGAAGGCATTAGACTCCTATCTTTTGCATCTCAGAAATATGAGGACCTTCTGCAAAAATTCTTTTGGTCACTTAACAGAAATTCTTTGCTTCTACTGTTTGTCCTTTATAATGTATGAAATAACTTACGTTTACATACACTGAAAATGATTATACTTATGTGTCTATGCATCTTTGAAGGTAAAATAGAGCTCTCAGCTGACCTGAAATATACGTGCAGCATGAGAGAAAACTAAACCTTTATTGCCTTATGCCTCTGAGATTATGTTACTGTGAGTTACTGACATGTACCTGGCTTTAAACTGTCTGATACACTTCCCAAAATGATCTGGCCATATGCCCATTCTCCATGCTGTGCACCACTTTAGACACACTAGCCTTCTTGCTGTTCCTGAAACAAGCCAGATGCATCTCTGCTTCAATACCTTTGTTCTTGATACCCCAAGGCTGTAATGCCCATTCCATCTGATATCTGTATGGATCAATCCCTCACTTCCTCCATGTCCTTTGTCAAAAGTCACCTTCTCAATGAAGCCTCCCCTACTGTGTCAACTAACATTTCAACTCTCTCAACAGAATCTCTCTGCCTCCACCTGGCTTAATGATTCTACATATAATTTATCATCATCTAACATACTATATTTTTTCCATTTTTTTTATTTTGCTTCTCCTCCACTGCAACATAATTCCATGAGGGCAGGAAGTTTTTTAATAGTCTTCATTTTTCAGAACCATTTTAGATTTACAGCAAAATTGAGTTGAAGGTACTGAGATAGTCCATATACCCCTGGTCCCACACAACCACAGCCTCCCCATTATCAACGTCTCCCACTAATGTGGTACATTTGTTGCAACCGATGAACCTGCCTTGGCACATCATAATCACCCAAAGTCCATAGTTTACATTAGGGTTCACTTTGGTGTTGTACATTCTGTGGATCTGGACAACTGTATAATGAATGACTTGTATCATACCATTACAGTATCATACCAAATACTTTCGCTGTCTTAAAAATGCTCTATGCTGTCTACTAATTCTGCCTTCCTCAACCCTCAACTCAACTCTGAACAGCCACTGATCTTTTTGGTCTCCACAGTTTTGCCTTTTCCAGAATGTTATATTGTTTAAATCATACAATAGGTAACTTTTCTCAGATTGGCTTATTTCACATAGTAATGGGTGTAAAAGTTTCTTCCATATCTTTACATGGCATAATAGTTCATTTCTTTTCAGTGCTGAATAGTGTTGCATTCTCTGAATATACCATACTTTGTTTATCCATTCACCTACTGAAGGACATATTGTTTTCAAGCATTAGCAATTATGAACAAAGCTGCTATAAATATCTACGTGTAGGGTTTTCTTTTTTTTTTTTTTTTTTTGTGAAAATAAGCTTCTGATTCCTTTGGGGAAGTACCAAGAATTTCTATTGGATCATATAGTAAATATTTGTTTAATTTTGTAAGAAACTGTCAATCCCTATTCCAAAGTGGTTGCACCATTTTGTATTCTCACCAGTAATGAATGAGAGATCTGGGTGCTCTGTATCTTCACCAACATTTGGTGTTGTCAGTGTTCTTCATTTTGGTCATTCTAATAGGTGTGTAGTAATAATTCATTGCTGCTTTAATTTTCATTTCCATAATGACATGACATGGAGAATATTTTAAATGTGAATTTGCCATCTGTATACCTGTTAATGCCTTTGGCTCATTTTTAAATCAGCCTTTTTTGTTTTCTCTTTTTGAGTTGTGAGAGTTTCTGTGTGTGTGTTTTGGAAAATAGTCCTAAGGCCTGCAAATATTTTCTCCCAGTCTTTGGCTTGTCTTCTCATTCTCTTCCCATTTTCTTTCACAGAGTACTTTTTAACTTTAATGAAGCCCAGATTATCAATTATTTCTGTCATGGATTGTACTTTTGGTGTTGTATCTGAAAAGTCAACACCAAATCCAAGGTTATCTGGACTTACTTCTATGTTATCCTCTAGGAGTTTTCTGTTTTTGTGTTTTAGGCCTGTAACCTATTTTGAGTTAATTTTTGTGAAGGGCGTAATGTCTGTGTCTACATTGACTGTTTTGTATGTGGACGTCCGGTTGTTCCAGCAGGGCAAGATTTTTTTGTCTACTTCTGAACTCAGTCCTCGTTGCCTAAAAAAGTGTCTGCTGCATAGCAGGCTCTCAGTAAATTTTTTAAATGAAATAATATACATTTTATTGTGTTTGTGAATGAGTCACAATAATATAAGCACAAAATAAAAATTCACTTGGATTAAGAACTACTCTCTTTTAATGTGTGATTATCTATAGGAAAATTATTTTGTACCAGAAATTTGTTAGTGTGAGCTCATTTTTTTTGTTTGTTTTTTATCTAAGAGCTGAAATCAGGAAATTTGAAAGGGTAGAAGATTTAATTAAGAGATGAGGATGGGAATAGTTGAAAGAGAGAAAGAAAGGAGAAAGAAAAGTTGCATAGCCAGGTAACCAAGGAATCAACTTTTTAAGTCCTGAAAGCCTTTATGGTCAAAATATTCTAAGGACTCAGTGCTACACCAGCTTTCTAGAAAATAAATGTCTTCAAGAATGTTACACACTATGGACAATGAGTTGGATCTTAGCATGAGAGTCAGGTGGTTTTAGACGAACAAACAGGGTAACACTCATTTCACTCAATTGTTATAGAGCAAATTAATATTCATTAGATAAACTTTGTTGAATTCTTATTAGGTTCTGGAAAAACTACCAGACATTTTCACTTTAATTATGTCATTTAATCTTCATAAAAATCTTGAAAGAGACAGAGCCAGGGGTGAAACTCAGCTCTGCTTGACTATGGAGCACAGAGAGTTTGTCAAGTACAGTATTTTGATGGATAGTGCAATGTCCCAGCAGGACATTAAGCACTGTTTTTATGTTACGTAATAAAAGAGGTGGAAGAAACCCTCTTCAATGCCAGAATGTATGCACAAAAACCTACAAACATATTATTATTTCGATTTTTTAAAAAGAAGTTTATTGGTCTTTAAATGGCTCAAATTGAAAATAAACAAATCAATTAGTGGCATCAGCCTAAGATACATGATGCATCTTTGTCAGTTGGCTTCATGGCACTTCAGTACCCAGAAGAGGAAAGGTCTCAAAGCAAAGTCACAATGTTAGTGGTTAGGAGTCCTGGTTAAATATGACTATAATGAGTACACATGGAGATTGCCGGGCCCACTGGCCAGTGTTACATTGGTTACAAGTTCTGCATATGGCATAGCCTATGAGAAATATGAAAGATGTACATCTCTAATTCTTTAAGGACAAATATTTAACATGAGAAACTGGATGTCCTATCTAAAGAGCAAGTTCCTAAAAAACCTATTTTTAACTTTACATACACACCTATTACCTGGAATGCCTGAACACATCTTTGACCTGTTGAAAGTAGGATTGAGCAAAAAGAAAAAAATACTCTGTTGAATCAACTGTCCTAGCCCCACTGGAAAGAGGAAAAAAAAATCTGACAGTGGCGTATTTCCCACTGAAATTATGTCCCCAAATAACGTGATCGAATTCTTCTAGCAGGGACACCACGCAATGGTGACCCGGCCTGATGTTTGGTTAGTGTGTGCCAAACATATTTTCTACACTGTATTCCGGTTTGACTGCTTGATGTTAACTTCTGAAAATGTAGCTACAATGTTCTTCATTATGAACATAAATGGGCAAAAATTACTCCTAATAATTCCTATATAAAACTGTAACTTCATGAATACAAACTTGGAAATGAACAGATGGCAAGCATGAATATTTTCCCAAAGTGTCCCAGTGCAAGATGCATTCGCATTATTGACATTTTCTTCCTGTGCTCTGCTCCCAGGAGATTAAAAACTTAACACTTACATGTTCACCACTGACAGAAAGTGATTTCCAGGGACCAACATCTTAGAGAAAAAGAGGGTTCATTCAAACTGATGCTGAATCCTCGCAGTCAAAAATTCTCTTACAACTACATGCTGTTCCTTCATTTTAAATTACCTTGCAGTTTATTAAAAGCGATCAAAGAGTTCTGGAATCTTATTTTCAAGAACCAGAGAATGGCACAGATTTTAAATTTGGGCAGAGTCCTAGCAGACAGTTATTTCTCAAGGATTTTCTATACAAAAACTGTACTCCATGCTGGGCATATATTTTCTCACCACGACATATGGGGCAGTCGAACCCTGGTGTCAGCAAGAACACATCCAGAGTCATATAGCCAGGTATTTTTCAGTTTTTAAATTAAGGTATATTCAAAAATTTCCATGTGCACGTTTACACCACTTTTCTAAATTAATCACCAGGTAATTAAAGCAGATTCACAGATGAATTACGCTCAGTTTAACTACATGCAACAACCACACCAATAACTTTTTCTTCTAAATTTGGCATAACGATGGTTTACAAAAAGTGGTAAAATTTATCATGTTCACAATTGTCATTTTTCAAGGTAGTAGAAGACCAAGATATTTTAAAATGATACAAACTTTAAGCTTTATATATATATAAAAAAAAAAAAAAACAGAGAAAGTCACCTTTCCTCCATTCCCCACCCCCATCTCACCTCTTTATTTAATATTTCAAGAAAGACTGCCCGAGAAACGCAAGCTCATACGCTACATTCAGGACCATGATAAATGTAGGCAATAATGAAATAAGTTGAACTTTGCTTCTTAGTGAAGCCACATTTATTTCTTTTTTAAGTAAATTTGACTTTTATTGCAGTTCCAATTCATGCTTTTAGCAATATACAACAATTTCCAAAATGTTAAAGTAATTTCAGTCAATTAAGCCTTCAATGGCAGTGCTTATAAATTATATTTATATTTATGGTCAAGATAAGAAAGGAATTTGGGCTTTGATTATAAGTTGCAGAATCTTTCTCTGATTCTCTCGGCCGAACTTTTCCTCTTCCCCCCCCCCCCATTCTTTTCGTTGCTGTCTTCCATCTTTCTCGCTCGAATTTCTCTCAGTAAATCAAAAAATGCCTTGTCAACATTAGCTCGTGTTTTACCAGATGTTTCCACATAGTTAACATTCCAATGGTCAGCTCTGTTTTGTCCCTCCTCTACAGAAACCTCCTTTTATCTTCTAAATCTGATTTGTTACCAGCCAGTAGAAATGGAACATTTTCATCTTTTATTCTTAAAATCTGCTCCCTGAAGTCAGCTGTAGCTGCAAAGGATTCCATTTCTGTAATAGAGAAGACACAGAGAAACCCCTCCCTGCTTCGGAAATGGCTGTCTCTAATGGCAGCATAGTCCTCCTGCCCAGCTGTTTCTAAGATACCGATCTGTACTCTCGCCATTCAGTACTATTTTCTTCTGACAGGTGCTTTCTTTGGTAAGCTCATAGTCCTCCACAAACTCATCGTACATGAATTGTAGAGTCAGAGCAGCCTTGCCTGCACTGGCACTGCCCACCGCAATGACTTTGTGTAAGACCAAATTATTCTGATCCTTGGGTTTATTTGCGGCCATCTTGTGTCGTAGTTCTCACCAATAGGTCAGGAAGAATCTGCACAGCGAGCCAGTCCGCCGCCCAGAGGGCTCCGGAAGCAGCGGGTGCGTGGCTCCGGCTGGTGGGTGCTTGGCCCTTGTCACCTGGGAGGCCCGGCGCTGGGAGCAGTGGAAGGAGGAGTCTTTATTATTTCTATTTCACCTATGATGAATATGATCCTCAGTCGACCGAGGTTTTTAAGAGGTACTACCAAAATTCCTAGCCAGATAGTTCTATCTCCTAGTGTAGTGCTTTTCAAATATTGAAGTGTATGAGATTCACTAGGATGGATTATTAAATGCAGATGTTTACTCCATGAGTCTAACGTGTATCTGAGATTCATTGTTTCTCACAAACTCTCAGGTGATCTCGATGTTGCTGCTGATGTACCCCACTCTGAGTAGCAAGGTCCTAAAAAGTTGAATCCTGAGATATGGAAAGTACAATAACTACAAGAGTAGCCTGTTTGAGCATTTGGAATCACACAAAAACAGTAATTAGGCTCTTGTCTTCTTTTTTCCTCCTACAAGGTACAAATCTCAGTAAGCAGCAAGACCGTTTATTACACATCCTCTAACATAGAGAAATAATCAAGAGTTGAACAAAAATAATGAGATAATGGACATAAGCAACCAAACCATGTCATTCTCTTCTGGGGAAGCAGGGGTGGTGGTGGAAAGTCTTTGGGTTTCAGCAGGCTTTTGCATATGGTTTCTATATCAGTTACCTGTGGGTTTGACCACGCCTTTTCCCCTATGAACCAGGATGCTATGTTGATTACTGAGAAAGGAAGTAAAATCGAAAAATATTCTTTTTTTTAATTATTTTGCAGAAACTGAGCATACCTTGCATGAGACTGCCTAAGTCATTGTGCTCAACTGTGCTTAAAAATTTTCCAACTCGGTTAGATATCACTCCTTACCTGACAGAAAACAATATATGGAAAAGGCCAAGCAATAATTCTTCAAGGGCTTCTAGTTGTTCAAGTGAAGGAAAGAGTTACTCATCTTCCTTTAAATCAGAAGCTAGAAATGATTAAACTTAATCAGGAAGGCATGTCAAAAGCCAAGATAGGCCAAAAGCTAGTCCTCTTGCACTAAACAGTTGGCCAAGTTGTAAATGCAGAGAAAAGATTATTGAAAGAAATTAAAAGTGCTACCGCAGTGAACCCATCAATAATTAAGAGGGAAAAAAAAGAAGCAGCAGCCTTACTGCTTATCTGGGAAAGTTTTATTTATTTATTTGTTTTTATTTTTAGCGGTCTGGATAAAAGAAGAAAGCAGCCACAACAGTCCCTTGCCAAAGCAGAATTCAGAGCAAGGTCCCAACTCTCTTCTATCTTATAAAGGTTGAGAGAGGTGAAGAAGTTGTAGAAAAAATGTTTGAACCTAGCAGAGGGTGGTTCATAAGGTTTAAGGAAAGAAGCCAAGTCCACAGCATCAAATACAAGGTAAAGTGGCAAGTGCTGATGGAGAAGCAGCAGCAAGTTATCCAGATCTACCTAAAACAACTGATGAAAGTGGCTGTAACTAAACAACAGATTTTTAATGCAGATGAAATGGACTTTGGGAAAAAAATACCAGGTAGGACTTTAATAGCTAGAGAGAAGAAGTCAATACCTGCTTTCAACGTGTGAAAGAACAGGCTGACTCTCTTGTTACAGGCTAATGCAGCTGATGACTCAAAGTTAAAGCCAGCACTCAAGTACTCATTAATCATTCCAAAAATCTTAGGGCCCTTGAGAAGTATTCTAAATCTACTCTGCCTGTGCTCTATAGATGGAATGATAAAGCCTGGATGACAACGCATCTGTTTACAGCATAGCTTGCTGAATATTTTAAGCCCACTGTTGAGACCTACTGCTCAAAAAAAAGATTCCTTTCTAAATATCACTGCTCATTGAGAATGCACCTAGTCACCCAACAGCTCTGATGGAAAAGTACAATGAGGTTAATACTGCTTCCATTCCTACTAACACAATACCTATTCTGAAGTCTGTGGATCAATAAATACATTTTGTAAGGCTAGAACTGTCATAGATCACTATGGATGGATATGGACAAAATAGATTGATAAACTTCTAGAAAATATTCACCATTTAAGATGCCATGGAAAGCACTTGTGATTGATGGGAGGAAATAAAAATATTAACATTAACAGCTATTTGAAAGAAGTTGAGTCCAACCCTCAGGGATGACCATGAGGAGTTCAGACTCCAGTGAAGGAAGTAATTGTGGATGTAGTGGCTATAGCAAGACAATTGGAAGTGGAGGAGTTTGTGATGTTACTTAATTCTGAAATTGTTATGCCCAGACCCTCTGTTCCCCAAAGAAGACCACCAGAGTCCAGAGTCAAAGCCAAGCGGCAAGGATCTTTACTACAAGTTCGAACCTGGTCCCTCCATTCCACAGTATACAAGAGGGCCCCGAACAATGCGAGTGCTTGCTTTTTTATAGCCCGAAAGTTACAGGGGAACAAAGGAATTTTTTTCGGTTCCCGCGCTTTCAGTAAAACCTTGAACGGCTGTCTCCTTATCGGAGACCTTCCAGGTGGTGTTTGTACTGGGCTCAGGAAGTTTGAGAGATATGTGGTGGGATGGGAGGATGGGATGTGTTTGTACTGGGCTCAGGAAGTTTGAGAGATATGTGGTGGGATGGGAGGATGGGATGTGTTTGTACTGGGCTTGTTTGTTTTGAGCCCGGGGCTGAGGAATGTGCCTGGCTCCTCTCAAAATCTCATAAAACTTGGATGAATGAAGCATTGTTTCTTATGGATGAACAAAGGAAGTAGTTTCTTGAGACGGAATGTACTTCTGGTGAAGATGTTATGAATATTGTTGAAATGACAACAAAAAGGCCAGGCGTGGTGGTTCATGTCTGTCATCCCAGCACTTTGGGAGGCCGTGGCAGTTGGATCACTTGAGGTCAGGAGTTATAGACCAGCCTGGCCAACATGGTGAAACCCTGTCTCTACTAAAAATACAAAAATTAGCAAGGCATGGTGGTGCATTCCTGTAATCCCAGCTACTCGGGAAACTGAGGTGGGATAATGACTTGAACCCAGGAGGCGGAGGCTGCAGTGACCTAAGATCATGCCACTCCACTTCAGCTTGGGCAACAGAGTGAGACTGTCTCAATTAAAAAAAAAAAAAGAAAGAAAAGAAAAGAAAGAAAGAAATGAAATGAAATAACAGGAAAATATTTAGAATAGTCATAAATTTAGTTGATAAAGTAGTGGCAGGGTTTGAAAGGATTGAATCCAAGTTGAAAGAAGTTGTGCTGTGGGTAAACTGCCATCAAGCATCATTGCATGCTACAGAGAAATTTTCATGAAACGAGGAGTCTGTTGATGTGGCAAACTTCATTGTTGTCTTAAGAAACCCAACCTTCTGCAACTACCATCCTGATCTGTCAGCACCCATCAGCTTTGAGGCAAGACCCTCTACCAGGAAAAAGATTACAACTTGCTGAAGGCTTAGATAATTGTTAGCATTTCTTAGCAATAAAGTATTTTTAAATTAAGGTATGTCCATTTTATATATATAATGCTACTACACTCAGACTACAATGCAGTGTAAACATCACTTTCATATGCACTGGAAAACAAAAAATTTGTGACTCACTTTATTGAAGTGGTCTGGAGCTGAACCTGCAGTATATTTGAGGCATGCTTGTACTGTGAGTTACATTTTGCAATAATAGGCAATGAACATTTGCAAAATAACCTATTCATGACCTATTACTTGTGTTTCAAAAATTGTATTCAGTTGTATTAAAACGATTTGCATAATTGGAATGTTATTGATTTGACAATAGCTGATGATCCATAGTATGTTAGAGATTAATTTCAAATAACTCAAAACTGATTTTCGAGAGCTTTTACATTATATTGGCATTTCAGTGAAACTTGATTTTAAAAATTGTGTTCCGTTGCCTTGACTGGTTACTTAGCAATTAACATAAAGTTTTCAAAAAGCCTATATACATTTGAGAAGCAAAAAACAAAATTGAGACAAATGACAAACCAAACATATGGTGTTTGAATTGTTTTTTAAATTAAGGGCTGTATTTATAGTTGCTGTGTTTGAGTTACTCATATGCAACTGAGAAATTGAATTTTATTTTCCTTCATTGGTTATTATTGTCAGGCCTCTGAGTCCAAGCCAAGCCATCGCATCCCCTGTGACTTGCACACGCCCAGATGGCCTGAAATAACTGAAGAATCACAAAAGAAGTGCAAATGCCCTGCCTCACCTTAACCGATGACACTGTACCACAAAAGAAGTGAAAATGGCCGGTCCTTGCCTTAAGTGATGACATTACCTTGTGAAAGTCCTTTTCCTGGCTCATCAAGCTCCCCCACTGAGAACCTTGTAACCCCCACTCCTGCCCACCAGAGCGGAGCTTGCAGTGAGCCGAGATCGCGCCACTGCACTCCAGCCTGGGTGACACAGCGCGAGACTCCGTCTCAAAAAAAAAAAAAAAAAAACAAAAAAACAACCCCCATTTGACTGTAATTTTCCTTTACCTACCCAAATCCTATAAATGGCCCCACCCTTATCTCCCTTCGCTGACTCTCTTTTCAGACTCAGCCTGCCTGCACCCAGGTGATTAAAAAGTTTTATTGCTCACACAAAGCCTATTTGGTGGTCTCTTCACACGGAAGCACATGACAATTATAGTCAAAACTACAAAGTTATTATTTTGTTTTTAATCATTGTCTTTTCTGTTTTCTGCATTACATTTCTCTTGAAGCTTATAGAATTTACCATGTCAGTCTTCTCCCCAGGGTGACAGTCTCATTTTCTAGAATTTCTGAAAACACATGAACCATGCTTCTTCATAAGTTTTTAAAATATTATTTTCTCTTGATTTACCATGTGAAAATACTGCAAATTAGTAATAATAATCCAATTTCTATGGAAATTTTGTAGATATTATTTAATCTTGCTAGATGTTGAACAATTCATGAACTACTTGCTGAAATTCAATAAGCAATTCATGAATAATTGAATCGAGAGATTCTGTTTTTTTTGTTTGTTTTTTGTTTTGTCAGAAACTGGTAAATAACATTGGTGACAAATATTATACCATCGAATTCAAACTGGTTATGAAATATCTCAATTTTTAAATTCATCCTGAATGCACTCACAGCAGTGAGAAAGATGAGGCGTGACCACAAGGTAACGGAATTCATTTTCTTATACCAGCTCTCTGAACACGATTCAACAAGAGGAATTCCAAAAATGTTTTAAGCCATGGTAGCATCATTATCATCAACATACAGTCTCCCAGGGCAATTCCGAAGAAGGTCAACTCATTGTGGTATTTGTTAATGATTGTTTTTTATTATTTTATTGTCATACTTTGTAAGTTGGTGTAAAGGCACTTTGAAACAGAAGGAATGCCTCTCAGAGGTCCTGGGAGAGCATGACGCAGGGAGCCTCATTCACATCTGAGTACTGAAAAAAGAAAATAAAGTCATTCCCCTTGTATATCAGTATACATCCATATCCTGCTATGGATACGTTTTTAATTGCTCTCCTTAAAAGCTTGATCCAAAAGCCTTTGAAGTAAGCAGCCCTCTACTTTTATCCTATTACAAGTGAACAGTCTCTCAATCCTGCCCTGATTTTTAGAGCGAGGGGAAGAAAAGCATTTGGAAATTGTTCTGAAATATAGTTTCTACTAACATTTTCCTATGGGTGATCTTACTAGCCTGTTAAACATTTGTAATCACACAGAGCTTAAAATATGGAACTGCAAACACGTTAGCACAGTGTGTAATCTCAGAGCTCAGAAGGGATCCAGCACTCACGGTGAGCTTATTTCCAGAACTCTAGCTGCACCAGCTCTCCAGGGAGCTAAAGCTGCCAGTCCACCCTCCTAACTCCCTTGCAGGAGAATAGGTGGTAGCAACAATTTGTGTGGGCGGAAACTGAAGAAATGGAAGAATACAGTACAAGAGGAGGGGAAAGTGCACATGCATGACAGTGACAGAATAAATGACACAGCTTGAATTCATCGGTGCCTCTGTCCCTGTTTTTAGACTGATGATGTGTGTAACTTCCCCCTCCCTTTTTTTAAATTAGCAAACATAATCCTTACTAAGCACCTGACTGCCTTGCTTCTAGACCACATCAGCATCTGTCTCCTTTCATACATCATTCTAATACAAAATATGAATGCAGTTTCACTGCTTTTAGAGATTCATTGGGAGTCTACTGACATTTTCCCAAGTACAAGAACACTTAAAAATACATCTTTGTATTAGAATTTCAAGCACTGGAATAATAAAGGGATGATGACAAGAATGAGCAAATGGTTTAGGAGAAAATCATAGTCTACTTTCCAAAGTAACAGTTTTAAAAATTCTATTCCTAGCACAAAATTTCAACTAAAATGAAATAATAGATTATGTTAATTAAGTGCTACGTTTCCAGCTTTTTTCTCTCTTCCTCCAAAGAGGGTCGGAGGAATATGAAATGTAGCGTGATTTGTTTGGGATGACATGAATAGTCCAATTATACAAATATATTTTTAGTTGGTTTGGTAAATATTGAAAATTTTGCTATATCAATATATTAGTATGCCCTTTTCTTCAACAACACAGATGTTTAAATCCCCTTTGGCTGCTCATGCAAATTCCGCCTAACCACCAGTTCTGTACCTTGTTGCAATTATCTTTAAAAACACAATTCCCAAGGTAGACTGTTTAAGGCTGGGTGGAAAGGTTGCTCTTCGTATTTCTTACACACAATCAGATAGATTATTGTTCATGTGAAAGCCTGTGAACCCTCCCACACAAGAGGGTGATCTATCCACAGCAGTGATAGTTTCTGACTGTAGCTACATTCTTCAGAGGATAGTCTGCTATTACCACCCATTACTTTAGCTCAGACTATACATAATGCAAGATGGGAAGGTGTGGAAATTTTAAATGCCCAGTTTCTTTTGACTCCTGAAGACATTCACAGTAATGGTAGCTTAGCCAGTTCTGTGTGTATGGCCTGTACCATGAATCAGAACCACTAGTTATTTTATGCCTCTCTTCCACTTTAGTGTATGTGAAAGCTTGCATACAAAAAGAAGGGGTAACAACTATACAGGAAGGAGGACAGGTAAATACAAACACAGAAAGGTAGCCAAGTTAAATTAACTCTTAATTCTTTTAGGACACTTTATAATAAAACAATAATCAGAGTGCAAAATTGATGTCATTAAAAAGTTATGCATACAAGAAATTGTTGAATTACGTGTACATTTCAGAATCTCCACTGCAAGTGTAGGTGTAGATACCCTCTTATTTTACTTTTGGTAAGTGCTTTTTACAACTTTCATGTTTCAAATGTGTTCTAAACTCTGTGCTACAGAGCTAATGTGAAAATAGCTTATTCTAAAATGGTACTCCTGTTACTGTTACTGCATGTATCCACTTTTGAAAATAATTAGATTGCTTAATATCTTGAAAACTTATGTTGAAAAAAAAATCTCATGAATAAAATATTCAATAGGATTGCCGTTTGACAATGTGTGATAATGAATCCCAGTACCACAGTAATGTTATAAAATTGTATTCTCACATTTGATGAAAAATATTCCAAATGCAAACTAAAGATCTTTGGCATATCTTATCATTTAGCTTTACTGAACCACCATCAAATCATCAGAGATTCTGGTAAAGATGAATCAGTCAAAGGTCTGTCTCTTTATGTAAAGTTTCTAGTTTATTTAAAATCTTAAAGATTTAATGGATTATTTGAGATTCACAGAAAATATATTTCAGTTTTCAGAGAAGTTATCTATTTCAAAGACTAAACAGTTTTTTAGTTTTAGTCACGAAGATACTTTGTGAAATAACATATACTATTGGTTAAGATCAAGGGATATGGATTCAGGTGAACCTGAATTTCACCCTATGTTCTTCTATCATTTAGTTGCTTTTGGGGCCTGGACAAATCATAAAGTCACAAAGTTTTGATTTTAAGACTTATAAAATGTAGATGACAAAAATTGATCCCATAGGTATTTTTCTGAGGATTTAAATAATATAAGTAAGTTGTTAAGAACAGTGCCTGGGACATGAGGTGCCATTATTATTACAAATCAAAGGTAAAGTTTAAATTACTATAGATTAAATAGCAATCTCATTAGAGAACATCAGAATGATTGCAAATCCAGTATAAAATATCATTGTTCTGCATTTGGGAAATTATTAAATACCTCTTAATAGCCAATTCCCAAATTTTTAGGATAGCCAAGAACCAACATTATTAAACCTTGAGGAAACCGAGTATCTACCAAATATGTGGGTTGAACTAGCTGGTCTCTAGTATCAACAGTAATATTGACCTAAAATCAGGAAGTTTAAACAGTTCATGCTCAAAAGAAGATTAAAGCTGTCTAAGATGTAAGGACAATCAAGCCAGCCCCCCAAAAATCTTATTTTATTGAAATGAAAATAAAAATGTCAGAGATACTTGAGATGAGGTCTTTCCTCCAGTAGAGAAGGTAAAAAATGCAGAGAAGAGGAGAGTCTATGTATTACATGATTCAGCAATTCTTACGGAAGTTTTTCATCTTCTGGTCAGTAGTTCAAATATGATATCAGGAAATACAGAAGACTAAATATACCCATTGTTCCTGCTGCGCAAAAGACAGAGTATGATTAAGCTTTCATACCACCCAGGTCCACACCAGACTCAGCTCACCCAGGAATGAGTCACTGCTCTGATGGACTGATTGCCCTGGGCTGAGTCAAAGCAGTGATTAAATAGCTTAGAGCTTTGGAGCTGAAGGGAACCTCTGCACTAATTCTCCTTCATGCTTAAATGAAAGCTGATTCTGGAAGAAATCCAGTGATGGCTGGGATTTGGGAGGATGGTCTTCTGCAAACCAACCACAGGAACTGATGCCAACAGGCTCTTCACTGAGCAGATGAAGTGCGGGCTGGGGAGCTCTTCGGCTAATTTGTTTTCCATGTATAGTGAATGTTTTCAAACATAAATTATTAATTGTACTTTAAAAGTTGACTGTATAAAATGAATTTTCAGTTAACCTACACTCCAAATGGTCTGAAACAAATAAACAACTAAAATACCAAACATTACTTTACTCAACATATGACTAAGTTATTCCTTTAAATAAAACATTACTCTTTATTTTCCTGGACTCTGTATTATATTACTTAACATTTATTTTTCCCATGGGAAAACATTATTGTAATGATCCAGAAAGATCCTTTCTAATCTACTCAAAATAATATATTCTAAATTAATTGGCCTAGTAGTTTATGGTGGATGCTGGTTAGTTTCATAGGTTGAACTTTGCGATGCTGCTGCCAGGGTCACTGGCTTATGCTCTGTGTATCAAGGTGAGCCATAGATATCCATGCACCACACGTCCAGGTGAGCCATAGATATCCATGCACTGCATGTCCAGATTAAGCATAGATATCCATGAATGCATATCCAGGTTACCCACTGATATCCATGCACCACATGTCCAGGTTACCCATAGATATCCATGCACCACATGTCCAGGTTACCCATAGATATCCATGCACCCCATGTCCAGGTGAGCCATAGATATTCACGCACTGCATGTCCACGTGAGTCATAGATATCCATGCCCGCATGTCCGGGTTACCCATAGATACCCATATATGGCATGTCCAGGTGAGCCATAGATATCCATGCAACACACGTCCAGATTATTCATAGAACCAGATTATTCATAGATATCCATGCACCGCATGGCCAGGTTCCCCACAGATACCCATGCACCGCATGGCCAGGTTCCCCACAGATACCCATGCACCGCATCTCCAGCTTACCCATAGATAGCCATGCACCACATGTCCAGGTTACTCATAGATATTCATACACCACATGTTCAAGTGAGCCATACATACCTATACACTGCATGTCCGGGTTATCCATAGGTAACCATGTACTGCATGTCTAGGTTATCCATCAAAAACTATGCACTGCATGTCTAGGTTATCCATCAATAACTATGCACTGCATATGCAGCTATTCATAGAGAAAAGTTTAGTTCCATCCCCTCATTTGTGCGCAATTTCACATATGATAATGAATTTTAATATGTCTATCACCACTTAGATATATTAAATATGTGAGAAGGACTTGACTCAATCCATCATCACTGTGAAACATTGCTCAAAGTGAATACATTTGGGAGAGTTATGAGGACAAAATGCATTTACCAACAAAGTGACTCAAATACATAGATGGATCCTGGACTTCTATAAGTTTATAAGCAAAAACAGATTAGCTAACTGACTTTCCATGCAGACTATCTATTGTTATCACAGTGAATAAGGTCATTAAAAATGCATTAAACAAGTGGAATTTCATTTTCAGTTATAAGGTAACAGAAAATGTATTTTTTTCTTCTAGTAGAAATAGGACTATAATAAAAGAAACAGTTCATCGTGCTTAAAATCTCCTGCTCTGATACTGTGTTCCTCTCATGAGTTCATGGTTTCTGTTTCTCCAATTTGATTCAAGGAGCCTTGAGCAGTGAGCTCAATAGTGATAAACACAGAGTTGAATTCAGAGCAGCGTTCGTACTCTGGAATCCACATTCTAGCTGTCTCATTTGAAAAATGTGTAACTTTCCCAAGCCTTGACTTTCTCATTTGGTAAAGCTGTTTGTAAGCCATAAGGTGCTTTTAAAAGAAAGGAGTGGTATTCCCTGAAGTCCCTCATCATGTCTAGCACAATCCCAAACACTTGGTAGATGAAGACGCATTGCTAAACCACCTTATTCATCCTTTCTAACTGCCTATTTAAAATTTAAAATGGCCTTATGTTTATCTTTAAAAAATCAAAAGTAGATGTTATATCATTGGCTAACATGAAGAGTACAAGACAGAATAATATGAATGTTTAAAGAAAAATATATTTCAATGGCTAATGGAAATTAAATATTTATTTTATTTACTGTATTCTTATAAAGTTTTTAAAGCCTTATGAACACTATTTTACTTTTTGTGAGACAATGTTTGGACAACCCTAAAGAACTAAAAAAAAAAAAAAACCCTTATGAAATCCATTGAAATTTTCAATAAAATTTACAAACAGGTTTTCTTCTCTTCTGGTGTCATTCAGCACCACATAGTTTCTTTTCCATCACATACAGCTGTACTGCAAATGATTTTTATCAGTGAGTTTGCATGATTTAGGTCAATTACTGTTTCTGTCTGCTTACGCTATTTAACTGAAAGGGTAATCTTAATTGGCAGAAATTTATTGGTTAAAAGGATTTATCAATATTTTTCTAACATTTTTATCCTTCCATGAGAGCTACAAAATGGGAAAGAACAGATTTTTATTCTATTCATGCCTCATCACATAGTAAAATATGAAAGTCATATTAATTTGCACATCACATCTGAAATGCCACACAAATTGCATAACCATATGGACGAGTTAACAACTGAATTAAAATATATTAACAAATTGAAATACTATAACTATGAATATGTGTTTTAAACTTAGCAAGACATTTACTTTGGGATATAGAAAGAATATAAAATATAATAGGGGCATATTAATATATTTAATTTGGGACATTTGAATTTATTTCTTTGGTGCCACCTTTAATTTCTGTTTCTATTTTTTGTATTTTAAAAATGTATTCCCTTATATTATAGGTTCAGCTATCTACCTTCCCAGAAAAAGCCATGTCTTTCTCAGTTGGTATTCTCATGTGACCCACTGTATTGTGCCTTACATAGTATAGGAGTAAAGCATGTTTATTAAAGTAAAAAAAATTTAATAAATAATGTGATGGGTATATTATAGACTATTATGTGAACATTAAAACTCTATGGAAAAATATTTAATAATGGGAAAATATTCATAAAATAATTTGAAAAGACCTAAAGCAGGATATAAAATTTTATAATCATAACTATAATCCCAATTTTATGTAGAAATGTATACATACACTGAGAAAAATGCTGGAGGTTAATACACCACAATCATTTTTTATATACTGAGTGTGTTGGGAGCTAGAAGGTGAGATTAGAGATCTGTCTTTTCTTTCTCATATATTTCTGTATTTTTCAAAATGTCTGCAGTGAAGGTACATTAATTGTATAATTAATATGCACTTAATCACTTCTCAAAATATATTTTGAATAATAAGTTTATTTTTTAAATGAACAGAATTTAGCTTGAAATTGTTGAGGGTCACTGTCTTACTTCCCCCATTTCCAGTCTGATCTTATGCCCAGAGATACTAATGTTCCTTTTACTACTCTACCAGAATGTAAAATACACTCGAGTCCTTCAGTTACTATCACAAATTGAGGAAAGATCAATTATTCCATCTTCTTTTAATTATGTATTCAACTTAAAATTGTATATACCGAATAAAAATAATAATAATAAATCTAGTCAGTCAACAATGGAGTAATTCATTATGAAGAGCAATGTCAAGAAAATTTTATTTTAGAGTTCCTGGTGTCCTGCTCCAGTAGTGAAAAAAAATTTTTTTTGTTGTTTTTGCTTTTTTTTTTTTTTACAGGGTCGGTAATGTATGAGAGAGAATAATATTTTTTGTTTGATCTTTCAAACTTTAATTTGGGTTTTAAATAAGTTCACTGAACTCTTCAATTTTTATATATTTTTTCCTTTTGGAAAATAATAAATGTTGAAAGGTTCTGTAAAATATAAGTACCACTTGATATGTTGATAAAACAATGCTACAAAGGAGCATACTGTGTGGAGAAGACCCAACTGAGCATGAGTTTTAACGGTAATCTTAGCTGACACTTACCTAATACTGTCTCTCACTTTGTCATTACACTAGTACAGGTACAAGTTTGAGTGGCCCATAAATCAAAGGTTCTCTAATTCTGCCTGAAAAATCAAGGCTGATTTATTTAAATTTATCTGAAACCCTAAGGCCCTTAAAGAATGGAATATTAAATAGAGATATATGGCTCTCTAAGAGGGAGCAGACATTGCGTTATGGTCTATAAATGCTCTTAACCTGCTTCAGACTTTTAACTTATCTTCACAAAGACTTAAGAATTACGCTAGTTGTAGTAGTCTTTCATAAAAGTTACAGGGACTTAAAGTCTTCATTTTGTAAGAACACCATTTTAGTGCTGGAACATTGGCTGACTCCCTCCCACAAGATCAATGTTGTATGAAAAATGGAAAACACTCAAAATAGAGAAAACCTCACAAAGCTTATGGGGTTCTGTTTTGAACTAGTGTATGTGTTTCGTGTCAGGGGATGGGGAGGAA